>NW_019154241.1:0-61182 GCF_002288905.1 Enhydra lutris kenyoni
TTTTATATTAAGAAAAGATAATGTTCCAAGTTCTAAGTTTTTTTTTTCTTTCATAATCTACTTTCTTTTAACTTTAGAGGAATGTTTAAGAAAAAAGTTGAATCTGAATAATATAAATTTGTGCCTGATATTCACTGTGACTTTCAGGATTACTTTAGCTTCTTTTATACATCAAATCCAGGTAAAAATATATTTTATTAATAAACCATACTTCTTATAATTACTTCCTAAGAAAGTGCAACTTAAATAAAAATACATGTGAATACATCATTGGCCAGGTGATCTCAGGGAACAATGGTGAATAACAGTAAGAGAAAAACAAAACTAGAGGGAGGGACAAATTAAAGAGATATTATTTCCAAAACTATGGACTATTGATTGCATGATCCCAGGGACCATGGAAGTGGCTTGAAGTATGTCTCAACCAGGGGACTAAAGAATAATCCATTGTTCCCTCAGCAACCATTCCATATATTTTTAAAGATTTACTCCATAAAGCATTAATTCCCCTTCACTTTGTAAATATAAGGCAGCCAGGTTATACTTAGGATGGTTATCTCCACTGGTTTTCCTGGGACTGAGGGGTTCCTGAGAGACTTTTAGTGCTAAACAGAGGAAAGGTTAGTGAATACTGGAGTTAGTTGGTCTGGTCATCTTAGTTATATCTTACCCTATGCCTTAGTGTCAACAGAGAAGAGACATGGTGAAAACAAAAGTCACATGATGTGGACTGAGGCAAGATTCTTTATATTACCAAATCCCTTCAATAGTGCCTGGAATGAGAGAAAACAAAATAGAGAGCAACAGTCCACCATTTATAACATTAAAATTATTTTTTTTTCTTTAAGTAGTTTTAGGTCTTGTGTTACAAATGAGTCCTACATTGTTGGGAGAAAAACTGCCAGTACTTCTTGGAGTATCTTGTCTGTCACAGATACTCCTTAAAGGTAGTATCCACCCACATTTTTTTTTAAGTTTTATTTATTTAAGTTATCTCTACAGCCAACATGGGGCTCAAACTGATGACCCGAAGATCAAGAGTCTCATGCTCTTCCAACCGAGGAAGCCAGGCAACCACAATTCTTGAATGACTCAAAGCAAGACACTTAGTGAAAAAGCAACAGTTCATACTTGTAGGTGACTGGGAAATCTGCATGATTTTATGTGTAATTTGCACATACCTTTCATAGCTGTTTGGCCTAATCTTGAATGCACTGTTTTTATTATACAGTCAATTTATACTGTGCCTACTTGACTTTTTGGCTCAGCAATCTGATAATGTCCAGTTGATGATGGGCAGCTGTGGTCTCACAATCACTTGATATCCTAAAGTCATGCTTACTTAGAACCTAGTGGCATGTGAGGAGTTGTCCTCCAAACTAAGTAATTTACTGCCACAGAAACCAAGACCTCTTCCTCCAACCATAAGATTCTTCAGTTAGACGTTCTACTTTTTTTTTTTTTCTACTTAGGACATAATAAGTGTTTCATTTCTTTCAGGTTCCCTACCTTGTTCATAGGACTAGATGACTTCACTTTTGAAATCAATCAAACATTATAAGAAGAATACCAATCCTTCCCAAACACTTCCAAAACATACATGAAGATAGAATACTTCCAGACTCATTTTATAAGGTTAGAGTTATCTGATACCAAAGCCAAAGACACTAAAAGAAAAGAACATTACAGTTCTCTATCCCTAATGAACATACATGCAGAAATCCTCAATAAAATATTATCAAGTCATATTCAACAATACATTAAAGGGTTCATATATCATGAACAAGTGGAGTTTGTATCTGAGATGCAAGGTTAGATTGACATCTGCAAATCAGCCAATTTGATTCACCACATTAATAAAATGGAGGATACAATCATATGATCATCTCAGTAAATGCAGCTAAAAGCACTTGACAAAATTCAGTATCAATTTATGATAAAAACTCTGAACAAAATGGATATGGAGGGATCATACCTCAACATAATAAAGGTCATATATGACAAGCTCGCAGCTAACATCACACTCAATAGTGAAAAGCTGAAAGCTATCCCTCCATGATCAGGAACAAGACAAGGATGTCCACTTTTGCCAATTTTATTTAATACACTATTGGAAGTCCTAGCCAGAAATTGGGCAAGAAAAATGAATAAAAAGCATCCAAATCAGAAAGGAAAAAGTAAAAAAATGTCTTTGTTTGTAGATGGCAAGCTATTGTATATATAAAATCTGTAAGGCTTAACCAAAAATTGTTAGAAGTAGTATATAATTTCAATAAAATTGCAGGATACAAAATCAGTATTCAAAGATCAGCTGTGTTTCTATACAATAATAAAAACTATAAAAAGAAATTAAGAAATGTCGCAGCCGGCGCGACAAATCAACCAGGAACGTGAGGGTAAGAGGATGAAGAAAAGAAGTTAAGAGACAAAGAGATGGGGGCAGGAGGAGCACTGAGGAGGATGTCCAACAGTACTAAGTTTATTCAAAGCACTAAGGCCATATATATAGTGATAATAGAAGCAATACACCTGTGTCTAGTTAAACAACCACGAGTTCCCATAATAAGTTTCAAATTTAACTATAAGCAGACCTCGTGATGCCAAACATCTGACGCTAGTACAATTGTTCTGTATTGATACAGCAAACCTGAAAGTAATTTATGAGCAGTATTAGGGCAGCAACGACCAGCAACAAACTTTTGACCCCAACCGAATTGTTCTCATTTGTTTAGCAAGTGTGTGGGAATTCACGTAGGCGAGCGCACAACACATAGCACAGACACTTTCTCGGTGCTACTCAACTTTTCCCGTCCTAAACCTTTGGTTAGGTTATTCAGACTTTAAAGGAGGCACAAGTCAGGGCCTGGTTTGGTCCTCGTCTCAAGCCTTATTGTGGCCTCCCACAAAGAAAAAGTTACAGTTACATCAAAAAGAATAAAATTAACCAAGAAGTGAAAGATTTGTACATTGAAGAACTGTTTCAGATTGAATGATGAATCTTAAGCAACTTTTCATTTGTTGGTTAGTTTTTTGGATGTCTTCTCTGGAAAAATACCTGTTTAGCTCCTTTGCCCATTTTTAAAATTGGATTCTTTGTAGTTATGGATTGAGTAGTATAACTTTGTATACTTTGGACACTAACCCATCATCCTATACATAGTTTGGAAATATTTTCTCCCATTCTATAGGTTGCCTTTTATTTTGTTGATTATTTTGTTGCTATGCAAAAGATTTTTAGTTTGATATGTTCCAATTGATTTCTGCTTTGTTGCTTGTGTCTTTGGTGTCAAATCCAAAAAAATCATTGCTATGCCAATGTTAAGGATCTTCTTCTCTATGTTTTCTTCTAGGAGTTTAATGACATTAGGTCACATATTTAATAAGTACAATCCATTTCAAGTTAATTTTTGAGTGTTGGAAAGTAAGAGCCCAATTTTATTTTTTTCTATGTAGTTATCCAGTTTTCTCAACACAATTTATTGAAGAGATTATCCTTTCCCCATTGAAAATAGAATATTAAAAAGAAGGGTGCCTAGGTGGCTAAGTTGGTTAAGCATCTAACTTTGGCTGGGGTTATGATTTCAGGGTCCTGGGATTGAGCGTTGGACTCCATGCTCAGTGAGGAGTCTGCTTCTCCTTCTCCCTCTGCCTCCTCATGCTCTCTCTCTCTCAAATAAATAAATCTTTTTAAAAAAGAAAAACAAAAATATATCAGTACTATCATATTTATTGTGACATTATTTGTACTATTCAAAATGTGGAAAACCTGAAATGTCTGTCAATAGATGAATGGATAAAGAAAATGTAACACATTTATACACTGGAATATTACTCAGCCATTAAAAAAAAATTCCAGGGCACCTGGGTGGCTCAGTGGGTTAAGCCTCTGCCTTCAGCTCAGGTTATGGTCTCAGGGTCCTGGGATCTAACCCTGCATCTGGCTCTCTGCTCAGTGGGGAGAGTTGTCTGTTTCCTCCTCTCTCTCTGCCTACCTCTCTGCCTACTTGTGATCTTTCTGTCAAATAAAAAAATAAAATTTTTAAAAAAACAACAAAAAATAAATTCTGCCATTCATGACAGCATGAGTTATTTTTCATTATGCTTAGTGAAATAGGTCAGAGAGATACTAAATAATGTATAATATCACTTAGGTGTTAATTTAAAAAAAATTGGAGAAACAGGGTAGAATACTAGTTACCAGTGACTAAGGGGTGAAGGACTGGGGAACTTGTTATTTGAGAGTACAAATTTATAACTAGTAGATAAATAAGTCTTGGAGAGCTCATGCACTGCATTGTGATTACAGTCAACAATACTGTATTATAAACTTTGAAGTTGCTAAGAGACAAGATCTTAATTATTTTCACCACTAAAAGAGATAATTATGTGATATGATAAAGACATTAGATGATACTGTGGTGGTAATATTATTGCAATATATAAATGCATCAAATCAAAACATTGTACACCTTGCACTTATACAAGGTTATATGTCAATTATAATTCAACTAAAAAATAAAAAGGTAATTGGTTCAATTAAGTTTGTTATCAGAACTGATACATGTGTCATTTTTCCAGTTCAGCATTAAGCCCTGGCTTTCTTCTAGTCTAAGCTCCAGAATTCAGTTGCACAAGAGTAAATTTAAAAGAAATATTTTGGGGGCACTTGTCAGGCTGGCTCTATCAGTAGAGTGACTTACTCTTGACCTTGAGGTTCAAGCCCAACACTGGATGTAGAGATTACTTTAGAAAAAGGAAAAAAAAAAGAGTATTTTGAAAAGTCCTGTACTTAAAATCCATGTAGAAGCAGCACAGACATGAAGCATCACTTGTACATTTTTTTTTTAATTTTATTTATACTTATTTGACAGACAGAAATCACAAGCAGGCAGAGAGGCAGGCAGGGAGAGAGGAAAGCAAGCTCCTTGATAAGCAGAGAGCCTGATGCACGGCTCGATCTCAGGACCCTGAGATCACAACCTGAGTTGAAGGCAGAGGCTTAACCCACGGAGCCACCCAGGCACCCTACTTGTACATTTATTTTAAATGGAAAATGGAATATGCAGGCGAATAGTTTCAAAGTTGAAGATTTAATCATTTTTTTGTGATTTGATATGAAAATCTACATACTATATGTCAGTTGTCATTGGCCTAAAAAATCTACCATATCTGGCAACTCCATACTACTAATAATAGCAAGTTGTGTCGTGGGCTGAACTGGGTTTACCAAAAAAGATATATCGAAGTCCTAAAATCTGACACCTGTGACTGTGACCTTATTTGGAAATGGCAGTCTCTGCATATTTAATTAGGTTAAGGTGAGGTCCCATTAGATTAGGGTATGCTCTAAATCCAATGACTTCTGTCATTATAAGGAGAGAGGGGCACAGAGAAGTGGACACACAGGGGAAAGGATCATATGTGGATGAAGACAGAGATTGGAGTAATGGACCTGCAAGTCAAACAATGCCAACGATTTGCCAGCAACCACCAGAGGCGAACCAGGATCCTCCCTTAGAGTCTGTAGGAGAGCAGGGTTCTGCTGAAACCTCAGTTTCAGACTTCTAGTCACCAGAACTGGGGCAAAATATACTTCTATTGCTTTAAGCCGTATACTTATAGTACTTAATTATACTTGTCCTAGAATACAAATACAAAGAGTATATTCAGTATATTTGCAAGTGATGTTCCAATTGGACAAACATTTCTTTGATGTGTACTTACATATAAAGGCATTTGTCATAACTTTATGATCTGTAATTTATAGTTTTGCTTCTGTGACCAGATATGTTGTATGAACCTTACAATAGCACCAACCAAAAAGTACTGGATGAAAGAACAACATCGTTTCTCATGAAATACAATTAGAAAACTGGTCTTGGACAGGATTAGACATGGAGAGTGCAAAAGTTTTATAAAAATATAATGGACTAAAACCACTTCACTTTAACCTCATCTTTTTAACCTATGAAAAATATGTAAAAGAACACAATAATAGTAGAAAATTTGAGCCTTAATACAATAGAAAAACATAATTTCAAAATAGAAACTGAATTACACTAACCAAGAAATGTGAAATATTAACCTAAAGTGCACGTTTATTTTCATAAATTTTCTCATCTCCCAAGATATTTGTATATTTCTATAAAATTGTTACATCCTCCATACTCTCTACTCTGTCATAGCCTGATATTTGCTTCAATGAAAGCTTGATAGAGAAAGAGCGTTGCCATAAACTGAATGCAGTGTCCCCGCAGTGTTCATCTGTCAAAACCTAATTTCCAGTGTTTTGGTATTCGGTGGAAGGGCCTTTGGAATGTGATTAAGTCAAAAGTGTGGAACCCTTGTGAATGAATAACGCCGTTAGAAAGAAGCCACAAAGAAATCTGTCCTCTCTCCTCCCTTCCACGATATGAGGTACAGTAAAAACACCTTTCTGTCTATGAACTACAAACAGGTCCACCCCAAATACTAAACTTGTGGGCACTTTTACCTTGAATTTCCCAGTTTCCAGAACTATGAGGAAAAAAAGTTTCTGTTTATATGCCACCCAGTGTATGGTATTTTGTTATAGTTGCCCAAAGGGATTAAGACTGGAATAGAGAGAGTCAACCCTTGACCTTACTAGTTGAAGGGAGGGCTGATTACTGTCTGTGGGTTCTCAAAACTACACTTTTCTTTGTGTGCAGTCTTTTGTACCTTTGGGCTGAAAATGAGCAAATTACATTTTTTAGACAGTATTATTAGCCAGATTTCTCTTAGTTTCTGTCAATGAGAAGTGCTGAGTAGAATTTGGAAGGTAGTAAAAAAAGAAAAAAATATTTTGCTACCTCTTTTGGCTTCTGCCAGCACCTCAGCTTGTAATAGTAGCAATACTATAAGAGCAAATATTCTACCTATAGTGTTTTTGGCACGGAACTCCTCTCCTAGGAGAAGGATATGCAGGATGTGATGGGAACAGTAAAAGGTAGACAA
Source organism: Enhydra lutris kenyoni (assembly GCF_002288905.1). Lineage (NCBI taxonomy): Eukaryota > Metazoa > Chordata > Mammalia > Carnivora > Mustelidae > Enhydra > Enhydra lutris. The sequence goes on from NW_019154241.1 coordinate 6,976, forward strand.
GTTCTGAAAATATATTAAAATTCATTGAATTTTATGCTGAAAATGGGTGAATTTTATAATATGTAACCTATATTTCATAAAGCTTATTTTTTTTAAAGTTGATGTCAGACAACAATGGATGTCAGTAACTTTGAGAGTAGTTTACTAGTAATGGAAAAATGAGCTCCCAGTTTTTGCTTAACAGCAAAATAATGATTTCTAACAGTAGCAGAAACAGAAAGAGTGCTTCCTCACTGTCAGCAGCTCTAGAGCCAAAGCGGTCACATGAGTTGCAGCCTAAAGGTAGTGAAAATTTCTTGATCTATAAAAAAACAACTCTTAACTTCCCTTAACACTTTTAACCATCCATCACTCTTGTAACCAAGAGTCAGCAATAAATTTCTCTGTACTTACTATACTGAATGGTTTCCTTGGGTGCCTAGGTGGCTCAGTGGGTTAAGCCTCTGCCTTCAGCTCAGGTCATGATCTCAGGGTCCTGGGATCGAGTCCCGCATCAGGCTCTCTGCTCAGCAGGGGGCCTGGTTTCGTGTGTGTGTGTGTGTGTGTGTGTGTGTGTGTGTGTGTGTGTGTGTGTCTCTCTGCCCGCCTCTCTGCCTACTTGTGATCTCTCTCTGTCAAATAAATAAATAAATAAATAAATAAATAAATAAATCTATCTTTAAAAAAAATACTGAGTGGTTTCCTTATGTTGGAATGGACTGGATCAAGCACGGAGTTTTGTGTGATGAATCACACTGACCAAATATATGCTGACTACTAAAAAAAAATTTCTGTCAACCAAACAATTTGTTTGGAAAGGAAGCATTTGGAAACATCTTTGAATCCAATCCTCAGATAGTTCTAGTTACCACAATTGCCAAAAATCTCTGACAAACAAAAAAAGTAATTCAAAGATGGGTCATAATTATAAAGAAAGTGACATGGGTTCTATGCATAGAACTTCTTTTTTTTTTTTCCTTTAAATAAGTAAGAGGAGATTTCTAATGAAGGATGATCACAGAAAACAGGGAAAATGGAAATGACTTTCTATATTCTCATAGCATTTAGAGATATCTCTATATATAATAAGTAGAATTTGAACAGTGAGAAACAAACATGCCAAGGAAACTTAATAGGATGCTCAAAGAATATGGAAGTGAGTTGAAAATGTCACAACAGGCCAAAAAAAATTTACTTAAGAGAATAAATGCCCATTATAAGTGGAAAAAGTTAGATAGTCATAAGTAGTGATGAGAATGATGATCACAGAGAGAGTAAGGGAGAGAGGTAAGAAGAGAAAGAGGAATGTAAATATCATAGAAGGAATGATAGGCTTAAAAAAGTATATCTAACATGAATTATTAGTAGTCAAGAAGAATTAAGCAAATGAAACATTAAAAATATGGAGTCAAAAGTACAATTTTTAAAAACTTTTCTGGATAAAAAAGGACAAATTGAATGTGCAGACTGAAGGTGCTCATAGATTTCCAAGAAATAATGATACCTAACATTCATACCTAACATTTTAAATCAAAGTGTATTGTGGTGAAGATGTTAGGATTCAAATACAAAGAAAGAATCCTAGGAGTAGATAAGGGGGGAAAAAAAAACATGCCTCCTACTAGTGTGAAATATCACGTTGGGTTTGACTTCTTCACAGTAGTATTCAATGCAAGAAGACAGTTTGATCGGTGTCTAAAATACGCTGAGAGAGAAAATGTGAGGCAATAATTTTACAATCAGTCAAGCTAACTTTTGATCATAAAGAAAAATTTTGAGTATAAAGATAAAGTATGCACAAAGTTTTTCCATTTATGAATAACAAGGTCTGAAACTCCTGGGAGAGAAGGCTAGATGATGACAAAGAAAAGGGGGAGAATGGAGTTGAAATCAACTGGATAATGAGAACTAAGGGATATTTTTTGAATAGACAGAAGTAGACACCCATTTCCAACCTCCTCCCTGCTCCTGCCAAAATACACTAAGATTAATATTCATTTAATGGGAATCAAAGAAATGTAAGTGAGGTGGCCACGATGATCACAGTAAAAGTAGCAGAAGTATTCAGCCAGCTTCTTTTGGTTTAGAGTCCTTAACTTTGACCCTATAAGGAAATCTGAAAAGCTCAGTTCTTTCTATGCATAAAGCTTTTCAAAATCAAATCATCTAATACCACTCAAAAATAATTTTAGACAATTTGGAATTGTGGTTTTCCAGTCAAACCCACCAAAATCTAGTCCACATTCTTTTCTAAGGATCAATGTTGGAAATGGAAATCCTGTTTATCCCCAGTCCACATCGTCTTCCTTACCCTCTTCCCCTCCCCACCCAGACATAGACAGATATAAAAATGTAAATTTCACACTGAGCAAATCTGTTTTCCTGTAAAATGTTACTTATATTATTTCATTTGATCCCCAATACAATTATTTGTCTTTATACTTTTTTCTTTCCTACTAATGAAATCATATTACCTTAAAAGCAATAAAAGAGAAATAACATTTGAGAGTTTCATTAAATATCATAAAATAAAGCCATACATACAAATCTACATAAGGTAAATATAAAGGACAAGTATGAAGAATACAAAAATCAAGAACAATGTGTAGGAAACTAGAAAATAAATTCATGAACTTATTAGTAACTATAACTTTTATTCAAATTTTTATTTAAAAATCTAAATATGGGGCACCTGGGTAGCTCAGTGAGTTAAGCCTCTGCCTTCAGCTCAGGTCATGATCTCAGGGTCCTGGGATCGAGCCCCTTATAGGGCTGTTCAATGGGGAGCCTGCTTCCCCCTTCTCTCTGCCTGTCTCTCTGCCTACTTGTGATCTCTCTGTCAAATAAATAAATAAAAATCTTAAGGGAAAAAACCCTAAGGATGGCATTTAATATATTATATCCATGGAAGTTGTTATGATAAACCAGTTTTCTCCACATTTCAGTTGGTAATTCATATTTCTAATAATTTAGTTTCATTGTAATCTTATTTTTCATTCTAATGCTTATAATTTTCACTTTTTAAATCTTATTTTTATTCCTATAAATGGAATTACTAATCTAAGTTAGAAAACTATTTCAAAAACATAAAATATCAGATTGTTAAAATTATATATTTTTTCTAAGTAGCTTACTTGAAATTATCTATCTCAGCGTACTTCTGTTCAAGTAGTATATGTTACAACAAAAATAAAAATAAAGTTGTGTAGAAATAATGCATGCAGTGCATTTAGTCGGTTATGAATTCCTATTTTGAAGATTCTTTATGTTGCTTTCCTATACCTTTTTAATAGAATACATTTTTTTAATAAAAAATAAGCAGAATAGTATGTACAATGTATATTTATAGAGGGGAGCCCTAAAAAAAAAAAGTGAACCCATCGACTACTTTCTAGAAGTAAAATATTAGAATTTGCCATTAAAAAAGTCAGACTAGGGGGCACCTGGATGGCCCAGTGGGTTGAGACCTCTGCCTTAGGCTTGGGTCATGATCCCAGGGTCCTGGGATGGAGCCCCACATGGGGCTCTCTGCTCAGTGGGGAACCTGCTTCCCTCTCTCTCTCTCTGCCTGCCTCTCTGCCTACTTGTGATCTCTGTCTGTCAAGTGAATAAATAAAATCTTAAAAAAAAAAAAAGTCATACTAGAATTAGTTTTTTTTTTCCTGTGTTCCTAAGGAGCACTTATAGATAAAAGCATAGAATTATTTTTAAAAAGAATAAGATTTTAAGAAGTTGGGCATTATGTGATAATGATTAATAAACAAAGAGGATCCTGATCCTCAAGGGTAAAATAAGCAGAAGCCCATCTATCTGTTGTTAGCTCAGGAAGGCTTTGTGTTCATAGACAAGAAGAACAGGGTCAAATGAAGAAGTATGGATGAAAGAGATGAACTTATCAAAGATTTTGTTTTTAATGAGACAACTGTACTAGCCATCTAATTAGTACACTTCCCACCAACATACTGATGGTTGATGCATCAGGCATTTTCCCCAAAGAAAATTATTAAAATGATTACTTTTAAAGCAACACTGCCAATTAGATATTTTAGTGATGATGTAAATGTCCAATCATTCGTTCTGTCCAATATGGTAACCACTGGCTACATGTGTTTACTTTAAGTATAATAAATGTGACTATTGGATTTAAATTTTTAATTTTACTTAAATGTAAATTTTAATATCATTTAATGTTAATATTTTAATGAATTTGCATTTTAATTTGGGCTTCTAGCAGGATGGAGCAGATGCACATTTTCCTATTCCTCTCACAAATACAACTAAAAACTCTGGCTATTGTATTTAAAACAAACACAAAGAACCTCTGAAAGACGAAGATAAAGAATATACAGAAAGAATGACATATTGGTGAGTTTCCTCGGTTTGTTTTTTGCTTTATGTAGCTCAGACTTGTAGTTAAAAAAAGCTAGAAACCAGCAAATTGCCACAGGTGCAGACAAAAGCCCTGACAACCGACATGAACATTCTTAGACAATAAATGTTTTATTCCAGAAAACCAACATAGAAAAAATGGTGACCCCATTTCTTCCACTGAAAGAGAGTAGAAAAAGGGCATACTGAAAAAGAACTTGAAAAAATAATGGCTGAAGGGCACCTGGGTGGCTCAGTCAGGTAAGTGTCTGCCTTCATCTCAGTCATGATCTCAGAGTCCTGGTATTAAGCCTGAAGTTATGCTCCCTGCTCAGTGGGAGTCTGCTTCTCTCTCTCCCTCTGCTCCTCCTCCTACATGTGCTCTCTCCCTCCCCTCTCAATATATATATATATATTTTGCTTTCTGAAAAACCTGTTAATAGCATAAAAAGACAAGCTGTAGAATAGAAGTATTTGTAAATCACGTATCTGACAAAGGACTAGTATGTATAATATAGGAAGAACTATCAAAGTTCAACTAATAAACAAATAACAAGCAGCACAATTAGAAATTAGACAAAGACATCAAGAGACATTTCACTTAAAAGGATGTTCAAATGGCAAAGAAACACATGAAAAGATGTTCAATAATATGAGCCATTAAGAAAATGTTAATTTAAGCTACAATAAAAATGTACACTTATAATAATAGGCAAAATAAAATCATTATATGAGAATGTCAGGGACTGGCAAAGCAAACCAAATTATTCAAATCTTGCTGGTGGAAATTCAAAGTGCTTTTGCCACTTTTGGAAATTAGTTTGGTAGTCCCTTATGAAAAAAAACATGCAATTATGACATGATCCAGAAATCGCACTCCTAAGCATATATCACAGAGAAATTAAAATTCATGTTCATACAAAAATCCATATGCTTATAACACTTTTATTTGGAAGTCAAAACTCAAAATAACCTAGATGTTCCTCAAAGGGGGAATGGTTAATTCATGGAATACTACTCAACAATAAATAGGAGAGGAATATTGATGAACACAACTTGGTTGAATCTCCAGAGAATTATTCTGAGAAAAAAAACCCAAAGTGATGAAACTGAGTGAAACAATCTTACAGTATGTAAAGTTCCCAAAGTTTACATACTACAGGATTCCATTTTTATAATGTTCTTGAAATGCCAAAGTTATAAATATGGAGAACAGGTTAGTGTCTAGTAAAGGTTAATGAAGAAGGACCTGTGTCTGTAAAAGGACACAGAAGTACGTGTGTCTACAAAAGATGATGAGGGATCTTTGGGGTGGTGAAATTGTTCTCTGTCTTTTTTTTTTTTTTTTAAAGATTTTTATTCATTTATTTCTCAGAAAGAGAGAGAGAAAGCACACAAGCAGACAGAGAGGCAAGCAGAGGCAGAGAGAGAGGCAGGCTCCCTGCTGAGCAAGGAGCCCAATGCGGGACTCGATCCCAGGACCCTGGGATCATGACCTGAGCCAAAGGCAGCGGCTTAACCCACTAAGCCACCCAGGCGTCCCTGTTCTCTGTCTTGACAGTAACAATACCAATATTCTGGCATTGAGATAAGCCAGGTAATGGGCATATAAGATCCCTCTGTATTATTTCTTATAATTGCTAATAAATCTGCAATTCCCTAAAAATGAGCATTTTACTTAAACTTAATAACATTTAAAAATTCTAAATAAGATTAGTAGTTTAAATGTTGGTATCATAAAATACTTTGTCAGTTTGGGGTTTGTGTTGTCAAAAGCTAGGCCAACTGCTATCACCAGGTCGAAAGAAAAGATGACTCTATGCATGGTCTCATCCAGCAAGAATCCACATCTCCATAAAGGTAACTAGAAGATAGACCTATTTGCCAATCAGTTGGGAGAACATATACTATCTAATTATATATGTGTTTTTGTGTTTGTATGTGTGTATAAAACTATATACATATATACATACAGTTTAGGATTCAGAAATGTTACATGTTAATTTCACAACTTAGGAAAACCTTTCATTGTGTGTTTAAGGGAAGAAAAAAAATAGCTGACATCTAAATTAAACAAAAAAAGTGCAATTCCAGTGCACACCATTGGATTCAAATTTTTGAGAAAATTTTGTACTTTTGAGAAAAAATGGTAGTGGAAAAAAATGATACACATAATTGAAACTGAAAAATATTGAGAATAAAAGCAGTACATGCAATTTTTCAAATGGTCCATATAAATTCCAAAAATAACAGAAACTGAAGAAGAACATTATTTTCCAAACATGATTTAAAATGACTTTTTTCCTATTGAGAAAATACTTTTAGCCTAACATCGTCCATACAGTAATTGGATTATGACTAAGTATTTAGGGATGGAAAGCTAATTGGTATTTCATTATTCAATATGTTTGCAACCATAATAATATAAATATTGTTTATTGGTTTTCAGTTTGAGGGTCAGTTTTTAGGTCTGAAGAAGATTTTATGTTTAAAGGATAGGATGAAACACCAAGAACTGTGAAATGTAAAAATGAAATTAATACAAAGCAGATTGTGAAGAAAATTTGGTAGAAGAGGAAGGGCATTAATCATATAAAGTACAGAAACCAAATAGAAAGATAATAGAAATCTCAATTGAGGTTTAATTATATTACTTATATGAAAGATAATTGTTAGAAAATCCCAAGCAATAAAACAATTGTCAAACACAGAGATGAAGGAGAGGGCTTGAGGAAGTTAAATGTTTATATTTCATATTAGGGGAATAAGAAATGTTATGTGATATTACTAAATTCAGAAAATAACTTTCATATTATTTTGGAAAGGAAATAACCAAAATAAAAACAATTTTAAAAAGTACACTGAGAGGAAGCTTAGAGGTGAAGGAGTAGTATGAGACTGTTAATTTTCATTATGACATTCTTTAATGTGATTTCCTTACTGTATGCATATCAATTAATAAAAACAAATATTTTAAAAGTATAACCTCATTTACTTAAAAGTGTTAGCCATTTGTAGGTTTTCATTAATGAATTATTATAAAAAAAGTTTAGAATGCAAACAATTAACCAAACTTGAATCATGCATATAAACATTTTTTCCAGAATCTTTTATGTGTAAAAATATGTTTTTTCCTTAGATTTTACTGCCTAATTTGAAATATCACCCACCCAGAGCCCTTTGTTTCTTCTTAGTTATTTGGCTAGCAGCTGCTTCTGTTCTCAAGCATACATCATGTGAATTACAAGTAAATAAAATAATTGGCCTCAATTAGACTAAATTTCCACCAAGTGGATTGTTGTGCTCTTATTATGATTTCATAGTCTAAATAGCCATACTCACAACTCAAATATGCCTTTAACTAATTATACTTAATTAAGTAAATTTTGTTTTGTATAAAATATGATTTTATTAAAATAGCTACAAAAGAATTACCTTTCATTGGAAATATACAATTAAAAGTAAGATTTAAATAATTTTAGCATACAAAGTAAAATAATGCTCAGTTTTAATATTTAAAGTTAAGAATCAAAATCTTTCTGGCTTTACTAACATCGTTACCAATATTTTAAAATGTGTGCTGGTGGAATAAATCATGCAATTATTCTATTTAAATCCTCCAGTTCTTCTGGCAATAGAGCATAATTCACCATAGTTTTTTTTTCTCTCCAATAGTGAGAGGCTGGTACTTTCAATCCTATTCCAGAAATGCAGAATTCTATTGTCTGAAATAATTATCCAGGTATTTTTTAGTTCATTTTTTTAGGCTTACTATTTACCTGTGGTGTTGCTTATTTTTACAGCTGGGCAGCATCATATTACACTCCTTTACAAATAAATGTACTGTAATTTTTCTTCTTTGATTAATTTTCTACAATTACTTTCTCTTGATAACAAATATAAGCAAAAGTAATCATTGATCACTTGTTTTAACATGTCAATAACGATTTTAATTTCCTGATAGGGATAACTGTTAAAAACAGATGATTTATTTTTTAAAAGGGTCAAATGATCGAGATAATAAAGGTGTTGAAATATTTTTTCTTTCTGAATATAATCATTTAAACTGCAACTGAATATAACTTCTTTTTATAAAACACATACAGAAAAATAGCAAGTTTTCAAATAAGTGACCTTGTTATCTCACAAGGATTAAGAAAATGAAATAATAAGATGAGAGACTATAGTCCATTATCTAACAGGATAATCAATTTTATCAATATTCACAAGTTTTAACTATAAATTTTTCATGCAAATATATATATAAATATATTTTAAAAGTTTTCAATGAAAATAAGAATCAAGAGAATTTAATAATAATACTCTTATAAGTATTTATGTGTGTTTCTTTTATTGTTTATACTTAATACTTCAAAGTTATACTCAATTTTATTATAATATTTATGAATTAAAGATTCATATTGTTACAAATATATATGCATACAACATCAGCCCATAGAAGTATATGGAGCAACCATTGACTAAATGGTTGGGGAAAATAGCAATGCAATAATAGTAGGTGACTTCAATATCCCACTTTTAATAATGGAGAGAATACCCCAACAGATTAATAAGGAAAAAAAGGATTGGATAACAGATATAGATAGAACATTCTACCCAACAACAGCAAAATACACATTCTTTTCAACTGTACTTGTTTTTCTCCAGGGAGATTACATGTTAGATTATAAGACAAGTTTTAACAAATTTAAGAAGTTTAAAATCCTACAAAGTATCTTCTTCAGCCACATTGGAATATTAGAAATCAACAGCAGAAAGACAACTGGAAAATTCATAGTTATGTAGAAATTAAGCAATCTTGAGGAGAACAAAGTTAGAGGTCTTACACTTCCTGATTTCAAAATATATTGCAAATTTTTAGTAGCCACGACAGCATAGTACTGGCATAAGGACAAACATATAGACCAGACTAGAATCCAGAAATAAATTTACACTCATACAATCAACTGATCTTCAACAAGTTTACCAATAATAAATAATGGAGATAGTCTCTTCAACAAATGGTGCTGGGAAAAGAGGATATCCACATGAAAAAGAAGGAAATTGCAACCTTATATCACACCATATGCAAAATCAGCTCAAAATGGATCCATGACTTAAATGTAAGATCTGAAACTTCAAAAGTTCTAGGAGAAAACAAGAAAAAAGTTTCATGATATGTGTCTCAGAAAAAAAATTTTTTTTAATATGACACCAAAAGTGCAGGCGACAAAAGCAAAAATAAACAAGTGGGATTACATCGAACTATAAAGCTTCTGCACAGCCAAGGAAACAGTCAACAAACTAAAAGGCAACCTATGAATTGGAGAAAATACCTGCAAACCATATATCTGATAAGAGGATAATCTCAAAAACACACTAGGAACTACTATACTTCAGTTAAAAAAAACAAAATACAAAAAACAAAAAACCCAATGACCCAATTTAAAAATGGCCTAAGGACTTGAATAGACATTTCTCTATGAAGGACATACACATGGCAAATAGGTATATAAAAATTTTTTCAATGTCACTAATCATTAGGGAAATAAATGCAAATCCAAACTATAATGAGATATCACCTTACTTATTTGGATGGCTGTTATATTAAAAAAAAAAAAAAAAGGACAAGTGTTGGTGAGGATGTGGAAAAATTAGAACCCTTTCACACTATGAGTAGGAATACAAAGTGGTATGGCCAATATGGAAAACAGCATGGAGGGTCCTTAAAAAATTCAAAACAGGACTCCCATGTAATCCAGCTTTTCCACTCTGGGCATTACTCCGAAATAGTTGAAATCAGAATCTTGAAGAGATACTACCTGTCCCATGTTTATTAAGTGCTATTTGCAATTACCAAGAAACAACTTAAATGTCCATTGTCAGATAAACTAATAGAGAAAATGTGGTACATACCTATAAGGAATTATTATTCCACCTGAAAAAAGAAGAAATACCTGGAATCTGTGACAACATAGGTGAATCTAGAGATTATTATGAGTAAAGTAAGCCAGTCAGGGATAGACAAATATTACATGATTCCATTTGTAGGAGGTAGCTAAAATGGTTAAATTCATAGAATCAAAGAGTACAATAGTTGTTGCTAGGGATTGGTTGGGGGGGTTAGGAAATGGGGAACTACTAATCAACAGGTGTGAACTTGCACTCAAGCAAGATGAAAAAGTTAGAGTTCTGCTCTACAACATTGTCTCTTTAGTCAATAGTAATGTTTTGCACAGTCAAAAATACATCAACAGGAGAAATCTCATGTTAAATGTTCTCATCACAATAAAGTAAAATAAATCTAAACATTTTTCAAAGAATGCATTCAGCTATCAATATCTTATTACAAAGAGTATTCATTGTTATTACTTGTTATTGCTTCAGAGTTTTTCAGAAAGAAAGATAGGGATATATAATTGAAATAAGAAGAAAAATAATAAATCCACCTTATTATATTTACTTTAAATTGAAAATCACAATTTTGTGAATTTTTTAAAATTTCATATTTGTATGTCTTTTATCTGTTGTTGAGAAATTTTAGATATTAAGAGCTGTGATACAATGAATTGCTTCCATTATCTTATGATTTATTTACAATAGCTTCAAATGCATAATAACAATATTAACTACAGAAGTATAACTGAGTGTGATTTAAGATTATCAGCAATTTTTATGTTCGTAAGATTATAAAGTACTGAGTATTATCAAATTACTGTATTTACCTTCAGTTAGTTATTTCTCTGTTTGGTTAAGTCACTTGTATAATAAACATCAGTTTCCTACCCTACTTGAAACTTGATTTTTATTGTATTTTTAATCATGTAAAGTATAAGATTCCAGAACCAAGACTTCATTAAAAAGTTATACTATGTGAACTGATTTTCAAATCTACTTCTCAATGAGACACTCTTTTTATGAGTTTTTCTTCTCTCTTTCCATTTTTTTCTTTACAGATATCAGGGAATGCACATGAACTCAGGGAAGGAAGGGAGAGTGGAAGGAAGGAAGAAAGGAAGGAAGTATCCCCTCCTATTCATACACAAAAAGGAGCATATTATGCCCATTTTAATGAAACTTGTTTTTATCACTTAACAAATTTATTCCAAAATTATAATATATAATTCATTATATAGAGATTTTCCCAAATGCTTTTCACAGGTACATAGTACTCCATTGTGTAGTGTCTTGTAGTTTATTCAGTTGTTAGATTTTGACGTTGAATTCTTGGGTATTGGAGTTGATTCCAACTTTGTGCTAGTACCAGTAATGTTACATTAAAGATCACATGGCACATGTCAATTCAAATTAATGGTAATGTATTTTGGGGTCTTTGGGACAGATTCCAATCCAAAGAGGGATTATGAGGTTAAAAGCTAGATGTATATGTAACTTTGTTAGCTATTGCCAAATGCCCCTCCATAGATGCCATTCCATTTTATATTCTGAGAAACAAAATATAAGACTCCTTCCTTCCTCCTTAGCCTCACCAAGTGTGTGTTATCAAACCTTCCTTATTTTTTGAATCTTACAGGTGAATAATTTTTATAGTTTTAATTTGCATTTTTCTCATTATGACATTTATAATACAATGAATGGAACATATATTTTACAACAAATATCATTTCATCTGAAATCTAACCTCTTTATTTATTTATTTTTTCCCGTGGCTTGATTTTTTTTTTTTAATTTTCAGCGTAACAGTATTCATTGTTTTTGCACCACATCCAGTGCTCCATGCAATCCGTGCCCTCTCTAATATCCACCACCTGGTTCCCCCAACCTCCCACCCCCACCCCTTCAAACCCCTCAGATTGCTTTTTCAGAGTCCATAGTCTCTCATGGTTCACCTCCCCTTCCAATTTCCCTCAACTCCCTTCTCCTCACTAACTCCCCTTGTCCTCCACGCTATTTGTTATGCTCCACAAATAAGTGAAACCATGTGATAATTGACTCTCTCTGCTTGACTTATTTCACTCAGCATAATCTCTTCCAGTCCTATCCATGTTGCTACAAATGTTGGGTATTCATCCTTTCTGATGGAGGCATAATACTCCATAGTGTATATGGACCACATCTTCCTTATCCATTCGTCCGTTGAAGGGCATCTTGGTTCTTTCCACAGTTTGGCGACCATGGCCATTGCTGCTATAAACATTAGGGTACAGATGGCCCTTCTTTTCACTACATCTGAATCTTTGGGGTAAATTCCCAGTAGTGCAATTGCAGGGTCATAGGGAAGTTCTATTTTTAATTTCTTGAGGAATCTCCACACTGTTCTCCAAAGTGGCTGCACCAACTTGCTTTCCCACCAAAAGTGTAAGAGGGTTCCCCTTTCTCCACATCCCCTCCAACACATGTTGTTTCCTGTCTTGCTAATTTTGGCCATTCTAACTGGTGTAAGGTGGTATCTCAATGTGGTTTTAATTTGAATCTCCCTGATGGCTAGTGATGAACATTTTTTCATGTGTCTGATAGCCATTTGTATGTCTTCATTGGAGAAGTGTCTGTTCGTATCTTCTGCCCATTTTTTTTATATGATTGTCTGTTTTGTGTGTGTTGAGTTTGAGGAGTTCTTTATAGATCCTGGATATCAACCTTTAATCTGTACTGTCATTTGCAAATATCTTCTCCCATTCCGTGGGTTGCCTCTTTGTTTTGTTGACTGTTTCCTTTGCTGTGCAGAAGCTTTTGATTTTGATGAGAAATCTAACCTCTTTAAATCTGAGTAACCCATGGGAGTATCCTGTATTAATGATACAAGTACCTGTTCAATTGTAAGTAATTAAGGTAATTTTTAACCATCTATTTTACTCACTACTGCAGTTTAAAATATAGCTAGGAGAAAAGAAAGAAAGAAAGAATGAGAGAAAGAAAAAAAGGAAGAGAGGAAGGAAGGAGAAAGAAAGAGAAAGGAAGAAAGAAAAAGAAAGAGGGAAAGGAAGGGGTGTAAGCTAGTTCTAAATCAAGACATAACAGAATATGAATAAGTTGGGAGTAATTGCTTAAGATAATGTAATTACCTTTATTTGCTTGAAATCTGTGTCAGTGTGAAGTCTGTGCCGTAGCTACTGTACTAAAAGCCAGCAGATTTATGCATTTTTCTCATATTCATATTTCCCATAGACTTTGTCCAGAAATAACACATTTTAAAGTTTTACCAGATTTCAGTGGTGAGCCATACATGCATAGCCTCAGACATAGATCAGTGTCTCTTGTTAATACCTTTCTTGACCATCTTACTCTGGGTAGGAACTACAGATTAATATTTTATCCTCTAATTTTTACTGTAGGTAATACACCACCAGAAGGGATATCACACAGCAAACTAAAAAGAAGTGAAGCCTGTGTTAGCCGTTTGATCAAATATGTTTCATGCAAACTGCTAGGAACATCAAAAACAATTAGTCAGACCTGAAATTCAATCTGAGCTAGCGTTCATATTCAAAGATTTCAATGCAGGTAAGTTCAGACACCAAATATTGTATTTTGATTTGTTTTGAAGTGGCCATCTGCCCAAATCAGAAAGCTACTACAACAGTTTGGCAGGCAGCTTAAAGAACCAAAATAACTGCTTTGTGTAGGTCAGGTTCACAGGCATCCCCGTGCTGCTTGGAAAGCAAAAAAGTAATGTTCACAGCATGTGGTACTTTACCAAGTGGCCATCCAAAAGTGTCCATAGCTTCTAAATTGTCAAAAATCGCAGCTCTCATAAGAATCCTTTAAGGAAACTTTATAAATATAAATCAAACTTCAAATATCAGTGGCCAACATGTTTAAAAACAGTATAAAAATTCACGAAAGCATTGCAGAAAATTGCATGATATAATAATACTGATGTACACATAATTTGTGTCTTGACACATTAAAATGTTCCTTTTGATTAAAAAAGAGCTTCAGAAATATTGATAGTCTTATTAGTACACTTCATGAATATGCAGGTCAATAGTCAAATTTTTAATTGTTTAAACCAAATCCAATACCACAAAGACCTGTTTTCGTCATGGCTTGCAGACTTCAAGTGGAATAAATCTAGCTTTACCTCCCTGTCCCTCTACCTCCCTTCTCAACCCAGTCTTCACCCTAGTCCTGGGTCCATGCTAGGAACTATAGGCCACTGCCCTTTCTCTTTTGGAAGAATGACCCTTGGAAGGTATTGAAGAATGCTTTCAGGTGGCAAGTTAGAGTTGAAGGGCTGTGAGGGTTTGCCAGGAGGACAAGATCCCTTGGTATCTGGTGCTTGTATAAGAGCTTGCAGTACCTAATGGACAACAAGCTGCATTTTTTAGCCAGATGACCACCAGGAGGATGTTCCCATTGCTGAAAATGAGTATACCTGATGTGGACACCAGTGTTGTGTATTTTTTCCTCCTGGACTACATGGTGGTAGGCAAGCAACAATAGAAGTATGTGAACAGAGAGCCTGTACCTTGGGTTCAGACCAAGTTATAGGCACCCAGCTATGTCTGCATCCACCCCATCTCCCTTGAGGGCTCACTGGATGAGGGTGCCTATATCCTTCAGCAACGTTAAACTCATCAACAAGGGTGTCAGATCATACTGAACTCCTTATATGCACATAAATTTCAAATTCCCATAGTAACAGTTTAGAGTCTGCAGGGGATGATGATGAGCCAAGATTTTTTCAATCCCAAGACTCAGTGCATAGCTATGAAAGCTTATCAGGAAGAAGAGACACAGCTTTTTAACTAACTAGGATTTATTTGCAAAGGCTTGAGAAGCATGGATCACAAACATAAGATGGAAGAACCCAGAGACAAACAGCAACCTGGGTATTCCTAAAGGAAGTGGCTTACCCTTGGAAGAAGTATCCTCTATCTTCTGCCAACCCCCATCCTTAGTTTAGAGGTCCTCTCTCACTTCCTCCACCCATGGCTGTAAAAGATGTTCTGTCCTAAGGAATCTTGGTCCACCCACCATTCCTTATCCCATACATATTGGAACAATTCTCCAACCTATTCTGAAGATTCATTTGCATGTTAGCCAATGATCCAATCTCATGACAATTGACCCAGCCTCAGGATGTCTGAACATACCATCATGTTATTCCTGAGTCATAACAGAATTCCATTAGTACCTCAACTTGTGGTCAGCTAGTAGGGTGTCTACACCCAGGGTCTCAGACCACAGGGGTGTCTAATGGGAGAGAAGTCCAGTTCTTCCTACTGAACACTATCATGTCCAGATAATCTCAGGTCCCTTCTCTTCAGAATCTTCACTGTATAAAACACTGTCATGTCTACCAACATTCCTGACGGTCACTATCACTTCTTGATCTCATAACATCATAGACACTCCTGTCATCATCATCCATGTAAATGGAAACCTTTCTCTTAAAATATACACTGACTTATTTTGTTATATATTCAGTGTTGATTTGATCTATTAGGTATGAAATGACGTCTCGTAGGTTGAGAAAAAATATAAAACCTTATTAACTTTGCTTTAAAATATGAAAAAGAGTATGTGTTCTACTATTTATCAAAAATAATCCCATCTATCATCTGCAATACCAGTTTGGTCCTGAGTTGTGTTTATGTACTACAAATGAATTTAAGTACGGAAACAAAATTCAATTGGCTTAACTCACCATATTTGATCATAGTAAAGTTTGTTTGCCAAGGTCTGCAAACTTATCTTTTGTGTCTCATACAGCATATCAATGACTTTGACAGACCAAAACTATTAAACTCAACTAATCTTTTTTAATGAAATTAAAATAACACTTTTTTTTAAAAGATTTATTTATTTGACAGACAGATCACAAGTAGGCAGATAGGCAGTCAGAAAGAGAGGAGGAAGCAGGCTCCCTGCTGAGCAGAGAGCCTGATGCGGGGCTCAATCTCAGGACCCTGAGACCATGACCTGAGCCGAAGGCAGAGGCTTAACCCACTGAGCCACCCAGACGCCCCTAAAATAACACTTTTGTTTCTATTCCTTGTTGCTTTGGAATAGTTCTCACATTTCTTTTTTGATAGTTACCATACTTATAGTTGAGCTATTAAGGATAGATTAAATTTATAGTTGAGGTTGAATATTTTAACTAAAATGGAAATTTCAATGTTATGTCCACTAGACTGTATTTATTTTAAGCACGTGTAACTGTCTCTTGTATTGTTAAACCTATAACTATTATATGTTTATTCTGATAAAATTAGCCAGATAATCATAGAACACTTTCTGCAAATAAAGTCATATGCAAAAAATAACATGTAACAAAAGAAAAACAAATGTGATACTAAAAGGTCTTGTGAGAATTCAGTATTAGAGTTAGTAACTCAAACATAGTCCACAAAAATTGGCCGAAGTTATAGAGCTTGGCCCTTGCTCTAGAACAAAAAGATGTATTTTAGGCTATAAAACTGTATTAACATATATATTTTTAAAACTAATAAATGATTAAAATGACTTTTCCTTATTACATATCTGTTCAAGTTGCCAAAGGCATTGCACGGGCAAATTAAAATGCAATATTATTTTTAAATGAATGGATGATTTTTTTAGAGAAGTTAAGGCTTTCAAATAAAAATTAGTGGAATGTACGGACTTCCCAATTACCCCTTTATTAAGTCTTTGGTGTTTTTTTGTTTTGTTTTTTGGTCTGGACTATAAAAGTCCCTGACACAGTAAACTTTCCATTTTATTTTATTTTACTTTAAAGATTTTTAAAAAAGATTTTATTTATTTATTTGACAGACAGAGATCACAAGTAGGCAGAGGCAGAGAGAGAGAGGAGGAAGCAAGCTTCCCGCAGAGCAGAGAGCCCCATGCGGGGCTCGATCCCAGGACCCTGAGATCATAACCTGAGCCGAAGACAGAAGCTTTAACCCACTGAGCTACCAGGCACCCCTAAAGATTTTATTTTTAAGTAATCTCTACACCCAGTGTGAAGCTTAAACTGACAACCCCGAGATCAAGAGTCGCATTCTCTACTGACTGAGTCAGCCAGGTGCCCTTAAACTTTCCATTTTAATTAATCCACAGTTAACACTTAAAAGCAATCATTTTAAAATGGAAATCTTAGCGCCTGTCATATCAGTGTTGTAAACTATGAAGAATATACCAATTCATTAGTAAATATCTCTAACTCTACCATGTAGCTACAGATGTCATTGTGGCCATGATTCTCAAACTTTAGCAGGCAATGAGAATCACTGGAAGAGTCTAGTCTAGTCAACCTGCTGAATCAGGTTCTAAAGAAATAATAAAATTGATAAAATAAATATTATAAAGTTAAATACACACATTTCTGAATGTGTAAATAAGAAAACCTGAGATTTTAGATTCCTTATAAATATCAAAGTCCATTATGTCCTCAAAACTTAAGCATGAGGCCAGTTCTGAAAACTGTAGTATTTACAAAAGCTAAACACATTAATTTCCAAATATCATCATTTCCACCCTATTTATATACCTGAACCCGACAGCAATACATCCATAAGTTCACAAAAAAGCATGCACTAGGGGCGCCTGGGTGGCTCAGTGGGTTGAGCCTCTGCCTTCGGCTCAGGTCATGATCTCAAGGTCCTGGGATTGAGCCCCACATCAGACTCTCTGCTCAGCAGGGAGCCTGCTTCCTTCTCTCTCTCTTCCTGCCTCTCTGCCTTCTTGTGATCTCTCTCTCTGTCAAATAAGTAAATAAAATCTTAAGAAAAAAAAAAAGCATGCACTAGAATATTCATAATAGCATTATTTATTAGCCCAAACTGGAAACTACAAAATAAATGTCCTGTCACATGAGATGTTATAAAAAATTAAGGAATATTCATAAAATGAGAACCAGTTATTGTTAATGTGCATAATGCATAGCTTATTAGTATTAGCATAACAAGGACAACACTAATCTTTGGTTTTAGAAGTCAAGAGAGTAGTTAACTGGAGTAGCGACTGGGATGACAATGTTGTAGTCTGATGATGTTTTTGATCTGACTCCAACTAAACTGTTGTCTTCTGATTGTGAGGTTAATTCACTGAGCTGAACTCTTCTGATATGGGCACTATTCTCTATCAATATTATACACAATAAAAACTTTAAAGTACATAGAAATTAAAAATGCCATTCTGATGTATTACATTTTATAAATAATTTATTAAAAATGAGTACAAAACTTTAATTATTACATGCTTTGTAAATCAAAAGAAAAAAAGGAACCTAGCTTTCAAAGACTTTTACAATCACTCAAGAAAACAAAATTATGGAGATGAAACAGCATCAGGAAATCAGTATGGAAAAATAAATTAATTAAAAATAAATGATTTAAACATCTGGAAAATGGTGCTATTGATACCGGTCCTATGGGCTCTGTGGCAATGAATTCTGTGAATTTCACAAAGACTATATCCAGCACAAATTCAGTCTCACTGGACTCAATGAGCAGGTGCCTCACTATCCACAAATTCTAGCTGGAGTTGGATGAAGAACTGGAGGACAATCCCAACCAGACTGACCTGATTGAGTTGGCAGTCCAGATGCTTTAGGGATTGACCTACTCCTGCTCTGTCTTCGCCAACATTGGCATCACCCAGATACTGGAAAAGTACCAGCAAGGAGACTTTGGCTACTGCCCCAGGTGTACTGTGAGAACCCAACAATATTTCCATCAGCCTTTCAGACATCCCAGGTAAGGCCACAGTGAAGCTCTAGTGTTCCAAGTGCACGGACATATACATACCCAAGGCATCATCAAGGCACCACCACACAGGCTGCACCTACACTGGCATATGTTTCTCTCACACATTTCTCATAACACATCCCAAATGTGAGCTCAAGCAGCTCACTAACCAGTTTGGCCAAAATAGTCTGGAAATTATTTTAATAGATTCAATAATGTAAAGGTGGAAGGAAGTTAAAATTGGGGTCTTTGACCTAGCAGTTACTATAGTGTACTATAAAACAATATATTTTTGTCTTGGAATAAAGATCTAAGTTCAAAATAATAAATAATCCAATTAAATCTGAGTACATACAAAATTTCTGAATATTAATGAGGAAAGATTAGGTAACACACTGTATTGAAATTTTGTCTTGGGGCGCCTAGGTGGCTCAGAGTGTTAAAGCCTCTGCCTTCGGCTCAGGTCATGATCCCAGGGTCCTGGGATCGAGCCCCACATCGGGCTCTTTCCTTGGTGGGGAGCCTGCTTCCTCCTCTCTCTCTCTGCCTGCCTCTCTGCCTACTTGTGATCTCTCTCTGTCCAATAAATAAATAAAATCTTTAAAAAAAAAAAAGAAAAGAAATTTTGTCTTAATTACGTCAAGTTGGATTGATTAGATGGGACATCGCTCAGTTGATGCCCTTAGTCCCATCTCAGTGGAAATAATCAAGATGCCTATTTGGAGAGTGTCCTTAGCCGTCAAAATCTGGCTAGGCCAATTAGAGGACCAATGAATTCACCACTTCTATGTGAATACAGACTGTAATATTCATACTTTTTATATTATGTTGAGTGTTATTTGCCAAGAACTGCATTTTGCTTTAGTTTTTCTCATATTACAAGTGTTAGTTTTAGTTAACTAGATTTTTCTACACCTATCGATACTTGAAGTGTTTGGATTTATCTATAAATACTATGTTAGGAGTCACAGCCACATCAGGGTTAGGTATCATAATACATTTACGTAATTCACAATGGAGTCTTCGTAGCAAGGTACAGGTGTGGGGAGCAGCATTTTATTAATACTTAAAGAGTAAATGGGAAAACAAAATAATAGCAGTAAAACTCAGGACACTTTTAAAATAAGCATATTTGTTGAAAAGTTCAATCAAAAATGCAAGGGGAAAAATGAGTAAGAACAAGGAGAAAACAGCAATGGTATTTTGGAGCCCTATACATGCAAAGATTGAATATTGTCAGCACGGAGTTCTTTCATGAAGTCTTGATTTTAACCATAATTGAAACACATATCATAAATCATAAGGACTTTTTTAATCTGACATCTTTAGAGGAAAAAAAAGTGACAAATGTGATTTTCAGATTTCAAAGCATTAGTTTAATCATTACATTTTGTTGTAAATATATAGAATGAACTCGGAGAATATTTATATACCACTTATCCTAATGACACACAGAATCAGAAGCTTTAGCCTTACCTCATCATTCTGAAATTTAATGTCTTTTGTTTACCAAAAAAAGACAAAATGTAAAGTTAGAATAGGCAAATGCTTTAGTTATGTCTATGAATTGTTATATTAAACATGGTGTTTATAATACAAAGCTTCTGTTGTTCAAATATGTTGCAACATATTTTTCTTGTTCACTGAAATCTATAATTTATGCTAGAAACAGGAAACTTAACTGATAAGCTTATTCTAATTATCCATATGTATATCCCTTTTATGTTTAATTAATGTAAACATGATATAAATTTAAATCATCTTCAATTATGAAAAACATTTAGGGGCCCCTGGGTGGCTCAATGGATTAAGCGGCTGCCTTTGGCTCAGGCCATGATCTCAGGGTCCTGAGATTGAGCCCCTCATTGCACTCTCTGCTCAGCAGGGAGCCTGCTTCCTCCTTTCTGTCTGCCTGACTCTCTGCCTACTTGTGATCTCTTTCTCTGTCAAATAAATAAATAAAATCTTTAAAAAAAAAAGAAAAACATTTAAAGCTATCTTTTGAGTACATTGGGAAGGTAAAATTAAAATTGTATTTAGACTAGATTTATTTAAAAACATTTTTTCTTGGGGCACCTGTTTGGCTCAGTCAGTTAGGAACCTGACTCTTGATTTCGGCACAGGTCATGGTCTCAGGGTTGTGAGGTCATGATCTCAGGGTCATGACGTTGAACCCCATATTGGGCTCTTTAATGAACAAAGAATCTGCTTAAATTCTATCTCTCCTTCTCCCTCTGCCCACCCACCTCAATCCCCCCTTGTGTGTACACTATCCTCTAAAAACAACAAAACAAACAAATAAACAACAACAACAACAACAACAAAAAACCCACAAGAAAACCCCAGAAACAAACTCTAAAACATTTTCTCTCTAAGTCAATCAGAGAGGAACAATTATCATATGATCTCACTGATTTGAGGAATTTGAGAAACAAGACAGAGGATCATAGCGGAAGGGAGGGAAAAATGAAACAAGAGGAAACCAGAGAGGGAGACAAAAGGGATAGGGTGATGCGATGATTGACATTGGGGAGGACATGTGCTATGGTGAGCGCTGTGAATTGTGTAAGACTGATGAATCACAGACCTGTACCCATGAAACAAATAATACGTTACATGTTAGTAGAATTTTTTTTTCTCAAAAGTTTGATTGAAAAAATGTCTTTACTGTTACCTCCACCCCTTGAGGGATTGATTGAGTCTCTTAGCAACAAATAATATATACCTAAGATCTAGAATAATTTATTTCTTAACCACATGGGTATGAAATATACTGCCTTGCTTCAAACCTTTATTCTGATGCATTCTAGTTTCATAATCTTGAGAAAAGATACATAATCTGTATGAAATTTAATATAGTCATCTGTAAAGTTGACATACACAGTGTTTGCTTATAGATTAATAACAGAGGTTAAATAAAACATGCCCCATAAAGCATCCTATTGCACATAGAATAAGTGATCAATACATGCTGGCTATGATTGATATTAGTTTTAATGTAAGTATGTATATTTGATAATTTCACCCTGACAGTCTCTCTACAGAGCTCTTAGCTTCTGAGGTCCTATGAGAGCCATTTTCCCTAAAAGTAGATGATTCCACTTCAAATGCAGCATCCTTCATTTAAATATTCCTTTGATCCTGTTTCTATGTAGCATCCTCTGAAGTACCTGGAATTTTCCAAAGGGAGCAAACCCTCTTTTGCTGCATTTTGTAAACAGAATTTAATCTCCATACCTGACAGGACAACGCTCATCTCTTCACTACACTGTGTGTTTGTGACTGTACTCACAGCACTGCTCAGTGCATCCTGTTTTATGTGTATTATAAATCAGCTCCCGCATCACCATTTCTAGGGATATTTATTTCTGTACTCTTTGTGTCACCAAATGATCCTAAGTATAGATTGATTAGTCCCTTGGTTATTTTGTATCTCAAAGCCACTAGGTTTAGATCGAACGGCTCCAGAAACAGAGATTTGTGCCTTTATCTCCCACCCCCATTTCCAGTCTTCTCAAAAGCCTAATTGCTTCTGATCATTTTCCCCACTATTTTCTGAAACCTCTGGGACTGAATCTTGGAGTAGAATCCAGTCCTTCTTTTGACTTATTGTGACCACATCCACAGAAAGGAACTTAAAAACATTCAGATGTACAAACTTACTTCAAATAGTAAGAGTTTAACTCTTTCTGTGTGCCAAACCCTACAATCACAGTTATGTACCTGGGACCTTAGTGTGAGCAGGAATCTCCTCCTCTTTCCTTGTCAGGAGATGAAGTCTTATCTTTGTGCTTAAGTTTGTTACATTTCTCGTCTTTAACTGACCCACACTAAGTTTGGAAATGCTGTGAAGATTATTCTACAATTCTGACTTTCAATTTTGAGCACACCTAATTTATTGCAACCAAAACTATTAAAGATCCAGGAATAAATCTTCACTTTTCTGTTCTCAGAAGGACAAATAGTGCCGTTATCCAAGAGGATTAGTTTTAGTAGATCAATTCCATTTTCCTGAAAAGACATAATTAAAATGTAGACCACAAACATGTATTGTAACGTATGATACTGCATTGTGTGAGGAAACAAAAACACACGTAAATAAAAGTGAAACTTCCTTCAGAATTTCACAATTCACTAAATAGCACTATAAAATGTCTTTGTAAAAGAAGATAATAGGCCTGTTGTTGGTTTCCAAACAGTTTTAGGAGGGTAAGTGTCTTGAACTGTCACCAAATGTGGCATCCATCTTATCTATTAACAGTCTTGAGAAGAGTGTTTTCAGAATGCAAAAGTTTAAAACTGAAATTCACTTCTTGGGGTTAGAGCTTTTAATGGACTGACTGTCACTGATAAGGAAATGATGGAGAGCACAATGTTGCCGCAATCTCATTAGTGGGATGTATTGTATGAAGTTGAATTTCCCAATCTCCAGAATACTAACGTATTCTACCAGCTGAGGAGAAAAGAGGAAAGCAATTCAACGTTCTATATTTAACTTCTATTCTTTTGAATACAGCATTAAAATAACAATTCCCCTGGTGGTGTATTTTCTTTATTTTTTAGTGGACAATAAAGATAAATCTCATATTATTTTAGCATAACATCATCCTTCAAAGTAAAATCTATTTTGGACATCTGAAGTGTCAGAGGGCTTTCCTTAGTTCCAATAAAAGTTGGCAATCCTCTATTTTCTTCATTAGAAAGAGACAAGATAGTACATTCAATCATCAGTGTCACAGAAGTGCTCCTCATAAACATTTGTTGAAAACTTTTAATGTATGCAAATGTGACATTTAAGAAATATTTATTTAGAGGAGACCGAAATAAATTTGTTGACCTTTATTCATAATGCCCATGAAATACGCTTTTCTACTGATCATCTATATTAACTGTCAATGTCTGCAACTAGATCTAAAAATGCAGAAACATCTGGATGTGAATGCAAACCATGTCAATCATGTAAAATTGGTTGACAGGTGCCTGGATGTTTGGCACATGATAGCTAAACTGAAAAATGTGATTTTCCGTAAAAGTGAGGGTTTTCTCTTGTTAATGTACCCTTCCTTTCCAATTTAGTGGGTAAAGTCTATGAATTAAGACATTATAAGTTTTTTTTTAAATCTGTGTTTTCAACTGAAATATGCTCAGAAGGAAATGTATAATAGAAGCAAAACAAACAAGTAAACAAAACTTGATTTAGTCCCAGCTCTGCCACTTTTTTTTTTTTTTTTTGTCCCAGGCAAATCACTCAATTTCTATGAGATCCTGTGTATCCATTTGTATCTAACAACTAGATAATTGTCAAAGCCACTTATAATTTTATAGTATTTTTAAAAAGATCAGAAAGGGGATAATCTGAAACATGCATTAGATATGAGCAGCAGTGAGTAAAAATACTATTTTTCCCCAAGAAGATGATTACTAGAAACGTGTGAAGTTTCAACTGGGAGGGAAATGTGTCTTCTGACACGTACAGCAATATTTTCATGTAAACCAGACAAAAGAGAGTGACTTGAAAGGACATCATAATAACAACTAAGATGTATGGAACACATTTTCCAGTTATTATGTTGATGGCTTTAAAGATTTCCTTGCAAAGTTTTCATAACAAGCTTATGAAGTAAGATTCCATAATGACCATGATTTTCTAGATGAGGGACCTGGGACTCAGAGAGTTTGGGAGAGATGGATGAGGTGAAATCAGTAGTAAGCCCCAGGACTGGATTCAGAATTTGAGTTTGCCTACAGAGCTGATATAAGTTAGCTATGCTTATAGCTACAATTTTGAAAAAAACATAAGAATTCCTTTAGAGTTTTGGAAGAGGTAAAGACCATATAGTTTCAGGGAAAAAAAAAATGTTTTGAGAGAAACCTCTCTTTGTTTTCGAGAATACTTGTCCTATGGTGACTTTTAAAAATAATCTTATAAATAACAATCATTTGGTTATTGGAAAATATATAAGCAATCTCATGCTAACTATATGAATAGAAGTTGTTTGGTCTTTAACCAATGGCTTCTGGCAACATATACATTTTTCTCTTAATTAGCCCCAAGGAAAAACCACCTTCAGTAACAGTTGCCACTTAAATATTTTAAAAATATTTAATAAAAAGCTCTCAGGGACTTTGATTGAAATAGTTGGGGATAGGGCAGATTCAAGGTTAAGTAATGATTTTTCAGTTCACTTAATAAGGAGGAGTTTCCCAACTTTTTGTTCTGCTTAGAAGGACTTTTGTTTTGTTTTGTTTTGTTAACACCAACATTCAAAAATGGAGAGAGTTCACATTAAAATATGAATTTCTGTCTTTTCCACAAACAATGGAATATCTGCCAAAGTTGGTAGCGAACTCCAGTGTGTCAAGGCTCCATAGTTGCCGGGTAGCAGATGCCACCTCAACGTAGGCCATACACTTTGCAACGTTTCCAAGCCTCCAGGGGCCCACTGCACTCATTTACATTTCCAATCTGGCATAAAAAAAGAATTTGAGTACTTTACAATCTCCTCCTTAATGCCACCGTTTAATACGTGTTTTTTCCCCTTCCCAATACTCATTAGGTCTTGTGAAATGCCCTGAGCCCAAAGCAGTGAATAATTTTTTTTGCCAGTAGAAAGGAGAATGGATTAATTTGATTAATTTCCTCTGGATGCTTTGAAGTAAAGCATCAAAGAATCACTGTTTACCTCTTGAAATGCTCAGATTTGATGCTAGAATAAAGAAAATGTGATTCAACTTTCATTCAAAGGACAATTGCATGGTATTGGAACTTTGTGCTTAAACAAAGACATATCATAGTTCATTTTATTCTTTTCTTAAAAGATATGTACTTAGCATTAATATTATTTACCCCCTGGCATATCTCAGTAAAAATAGTCTCCCTTTAATATGATTTTTAAATGTAGATTTCTAATTAAAATACATTTGCACTATAAAAGAAGCTTTCATCCAAGGAAAGAAAATTTGAAACTCTTTTAATATACTCAAATGTGTGCTTTTAGAGAAACTTCCTGAATTATTGTATTACAATTAGTTGCTATGAAATAACCAAGTCCATGCAGTTCTGGAAAGAAGCTTGCACCTTAGCCCTTTAATTATGTGTGCATTATCTAAGTTCATTGAAAATAATAAAAATCATGAATTATATTAAATTTATGAAATTATAATACATATCATTTAGAATATTTAGATTTTCCAGAAAATAATTAGTATTTTGATTCTTTACATAGCTAAAAAATAAGAATTACAGTCATGCTGTCTTTATAATCCTTAGTATCTGTCTCTGTCTTTTGCTCTCACCAGCACAACACACACACACACATGCACACACACAGAGTGTCTTTTCAAAGACTGAAAGATAATACTTAAAAATGATGTTTTGGAACAAAACAAAGAAAAATTCATGTTATGACATACTCTCCTAGTAATAGTCTGTAATATACTCTCATATGTTGATGGGGTGATATGGAAATGGAATATAAAATGGAAAATATTTCTAAATGATATACAAGACAACAGTTTTCTAAGAGCTTTAATGATGCATGACCTTCGGCTTGGTTCACTTTTCTTAAAAACAAGACAACAGGCCCATCATGGGGTCATTTATGCTAAGCCCCACTTCTCCAAACTGAAAAAAGTATTTAGTTTCGGTTTTGGCAATACCAGAAATGGAATCTTAAACCAGTCAATCAGAAATTGCCTGTTCAGCACCAGTGAGGTCATCCACCTGATAAAAGAGCCCCCTACAAAGCCCCATAAGACAGTAACCTTACTATGGCAGATACACTTTTTGCTTATATGACTTCCTTGTCCCCACTCCCTTCTGCCTATAAAAGGTTTTCATTTTGTACTGCTCCTCAGAGCCACTTTCTGTTTGCTAGATGGGATGCTGCCTGATTCATGAATCATTGAATAGAGCTAATAAGATCTTTCGAATTTGTGCAGTTGGATTTTGTTTTTTAATACTTTATAGACAGTATACTGAAAAATTCGAAAAATTCGCATTATTTTTGTACATGGAGCTTTTATCATGGCTCCAAAAAATGAAAACCTTAAAACAATCTCAAAACTAGGAAATAGGGGCACCTGGGTGGCTTAGTCATTAAGCGTCTGCCTTCGGCTCAGGTCATGATCCCAGGGTCCTGGGATCAAGCCCTGCACTGGGCTCCCTGCTCCGCAGGAAGCCTGCTTCTCCCTCTCCCACTCCCTCTGCTGTGTTCCCTCTCTTGCTGTGTCTCTCTTAGTCAAATAAATAAATAAAATCTTAAAAAAAAAGAATCTTAAAAAAAACTAGGAAATAATAATGTTTCTTATATCATAAAGTATATTATTCTAATGATTTAAAAATAAGACATATGGAATATGTAAAAAAAAAAGGCCATCAAATATGTTTCTTTTAATGTTAAACAACCAAAAAGTGTCAGAAGCTTCAAAATCCAATTGTGTGTGTGTGTATGAAAATTGACAAGTTGAATCTAAAATTTACATGAAAAGTCAAAGAACTAGGGGCATCTGAATTGTCAGTCGGTGAAGTATAACCTTCAGCTCAGGTCATGATTTCAGGGTCCCGGGTCCTGGTGGTTCTCCCTGTTCAGCAGGGAATCTGCTTACCCCTCTCCCTCCGTCCCTCTCCACCCTCCCCTTGGGTGTGTACTCTCTCCATCTCTCTCAACTAAATAAACAAAATCTTAAAAAACAAATATCAAAGAACTACACTCAGAATTTTTAGAATGGATCTTTTGTTCACCTCTGTCTCTGCCACTGCATTATCTCATCATTTACCTTCCCTTCTGCAATTGCTGGAGGCATGGCTTGTCTTGATATCTAAATGAAGGAGTTATTCTGTATGTATCACTGCTTCAAGAGTGACAGAAGATGGGTATGAAAAGCTTTTCCTATGTGGTCCAAGAAAGTCCAAATTCAAGTGCTACTCACTGTAATTGTATTTCTTTCCTGATATCTACAAATTAAAAAAAAAAAAAATGGGGCACCTGAGTGGCTCAGCGGTTTAAGCCTCTGCCTTTGGTTCAGGTCATGATCTCGGGGTCCTGGGATTGAGCCCCGAGTCGAGCTCTCTGTTTAGCGGGGAGCCTGCTTACCCCCTCTCTCTGTCTGCCTCTCTGCCTACTTGTGAGCTCACTCTCTGTCAAATAAATAAAATCTTTAAAAAGAAAAAAAAAATATAAATAAATAAAAATAAATAAATTGAAGTGTCATTTATGTGCAAAAATATAAAAAAGGAGCACACATATGTCAATAAATAGACTATTATCACCATTCCAGAAATTTCCTCCTGTCCTTCACTTAGGCACCACAACTCTTTACTCTGAAATTAATCACTGTCTTAGCTTCTAACACTATAAATCAGCTTACCCACTTTTTGGTCTTATACGAATGGAATTGTACACTATGAGGTAGTTTCTCTTTACCTTATTTTGTTCTTTGTATTTTATTATCTTTTTTGAGTCTCATCATGTTGCTGTGTGGATACCATTTATTCTTTTTTATTTCTGTATATCATGCTATTCTGTGAATATATCATAATATTTACCAACTCTGCTTTGATGGAAACTTGGGATAATTTCATACTTTTCAGCAAAGAATACTCTTACACTTGTGTTCTGAGGCACATGTGTACATATATATGATATATGAGAATTTAGACATGAAATAACTAGGTCGCAGGAAGTGCATTTGCTCAGTGGCAAACAGGAGCAGGGTTGCGTTTGAGGCTCGAGGTAGGGGAGGAAATTCTGTCCTGTATCTCTGCCCTGAGAATAGTGGCTGTTTCCTAAATTTGGTATTATTGCATTCTTTACTCCATTCATCTGTTTTAGGTATTAATTCCTTGGCAAATTGCCCCCATTCCAATTACAGCATGGTTTATCTCCTGACTCGCCGCCGATGGAAAAACTGTCAAAATTTAGAAGAAATAGAATGAAAGACTCCAATTGACAAAATATAAGGACAACATTTAGGTCAAATGTAAGACATGGTGCAACTTAAAAATACTGTTTGTAATAAAACCTTTCTCACTGGAGAAATAAAAAAAGATGTGACTACAGATCTAATGGCTAATCTTTTGAAGAGAAAAAAAAATTCTGTGATTGAATTGATTATACAAATCATTGCAATATTAGGCTTAAAGTCAGTTGTGAAAACTATATCTCATATTTAATAGATCACTCCTGTATGGAAACAAACAAACAAACAAACAAACAAAAAACAACTCTGAACTTTGTATGAATGGAATTAACAGGGATGCCTGGGTGGCTCAGTCGGTTGAGCACCTGCCTTCAGCTCAGGTTATGATCCCAGAGTCCTGGGACTGAGTCCCGCTGTGGGTTCCTTGCTTAGCAGAAAGTCTGCTTCTCTGCTTCTTCCTCTGACTGCTGATCCCCCTGCTTGTGCTCTCTCTCTGACAAATAGATAAATAAAAAAAAAAAAAATCTAAAAAAAAAAGAATGTAATTAACAGAAGCAAAACATAAATCAGTATAGGATTAGAATAAAATGGTTGAAATGCTGGCTTCGGTTCCAGACATCATGGATTACAAATGGGCTTCATGTTCTGGCAGTGAGACCGCGTGTGCATTTTCTTGACAACCCACAGCTTCCAAGGTCATTCCTACACATCCTTACCGGGCGTTGTCTCCCCCCGGCCACCCCCATCACAAAGTCTACTGAAGAACCAATCCCACTGTCCTATAGGGCACCAAAATCATCTCTCCACACGTGAAATTATAATATACAAATTAATTATTATAATCTGGAAGCCATGTTAAGAAATCTGTCAAAAGATGGAATTTATGGTTGAAGATGTGTCTCTGAGTTGTATTAGGTCTCAAACTAATCAAAAAGAAAGAGGAGGGCAAGTGAGTTCTCAAACAATTTTACTCATAATTCGAATTTTCAAAATTGATGTGCATGTCCTCCTGAGTCAGTAAAATGAACAAACTGAATTCTCCTGTTTCACTTATGAAATCTTTTCGCCAGAGACTTAGACATAATGAATGAATTTAAAGCATCCTAAAGGCATTTTGAAGATTTTCATTGTAAATTCTTTAAAGTAGAACTCAAATATAAAAAAGCCATGGGTATCTATGAGATAGGGAAGTTTTTTGAGACAAAACACTCCTGGAGCTATATGCTAGTACGACGCATTACATTTCAGATGTTTGTATATAGTTTCTATATAATGTAATAAAAGAAATTTGAAATTGACATCCATATTTTTCTTATGTTTTTTTTAATCTGTCCACACAGTTTCACTCCTTTTTTCTGACTGTGGAAATATGAATGCTATAGAAATTTTATGGAAAAGTTATTTTAAACGTAGTTTAGAACGAATCTACTCACACATCTCCACTTCCCATTATATAAAAATGTTCTTTCTCCTCATATGATTCCAAGAAATAGAATAATAATTTTAAACTTTTCCTTTCAAATCCACTCCTTATGCAAATTCAAGCCCACAAATATTTACTACAGGAACCAAGAGATGAACTAACTTCACATTTTCAAAACTGATATTCTTTTCTGCATGCCTTTTTCTTTTTAAGGTAGCACCCAGGATCATTAAATATATATTATATAAAATACATACAACTTGACATTCTTATTAAAAAATATTCTTACAGAAACTTGCCACTCAACTAGATGACAGTTTTATAAGCCATTTCTTTCTTTTTTTTGACAGCCTATTTATCCTACTATATGAAATCCTCACAGGAAGGCTTGTGGTAAATGATGGTGTATTTCACAGGTCATGTAATTTTCAATTTGTCATTCTTCATTTTGCAAGAAATGGTACATGATGTCAACAACACATGAGCAATGTATTTATTTTTTTCTTCTGTCTTTCAGTATGAATCGATTTTTCTTTTTAATTTTGATGACAGTCAAGGCAAACTATAAAATATTCTGGTCAGTAATGGATTGTATAAAAAGAAGATCTCCATTAAGCTGTATATGATGCTATTACTCTGTGATGTCTCTAATTGATAGGCCTTTCTTGTTTGGTAGAGGTATTCTATAAGCTTCTAGAAAGGAACATTTTTCATCATTCATCATTCATTTAAATATTCACCAATACTGTGAACATGCTGATATCAAATGCTTAATGAATTAAAAAAAAAAGTCATTTAGGTAACATGTTGAAAACTATGTGATTGTTTCTGACCCTATGAATGTCATGAGAAAGCAAGAGAAGCAAACAAGCAACAATGTATTATTAAAAGTGAGCCTGGACAGCCTGCTTGCTAAACATTCTTCTATTACCATGTGTGTGAAACGAACAGAGGAGGATTGCCATTGTTAATTTTAGATTTCCCACCTTCACCAACAGCACATTCACCCTTCAGTGTGGCTTTTCCATGTGGGACATTTGACTGAAGAGTTGGGAGAGTTTGGGGGTGTTGGGTCATCAAAGTGGTGGCAGGTGTAACGACCCTGGTAGCTCTCGCTGTGGCAGCTCCGGTGGTCCTGGCAGAGGTACTGAGGGTGACATCTTGAAAAGATTAAAGTTATTGTGTGTCCTTACCCATAATTTTCACTTTCCAGTGTCCACTGACATGTGCCTTTTATAATTCTAGGATTGTTGTGTCCCATGAATTCTATGAGGTTTTCATTTGCATTGATTTCCAATGTACCTCCCTCTTCCCACCTGACCCCTCAAAAAATACAACTTGGGTGAGAAGATCAGCTAAAATGACCATCAAAGCTCAAAATAAAATTTATTGGGCAATATTTTATGTCCCCAAAGAGTGAAATTATGGTCAAAAGAATAGAATTTCCTTCATATGGACATAGCACAACAGTCCTGATGTGCTTTAATTTCATGTTTTCTTTTCTTTCTTTCTTTTTTTTTTTTTTTTTGTTTTTTAAATCCCTTCAATCTTTAATTAAAACATGTAAAGCATTCAGAACAAGGTTTGATGAGTATGGTCAGTATGACCTATTTTATTATATATCAGGGGTACAGCATAGATATTAAGAGCCCAGGTTATGGACCTACCTTGACTTTATTCATAAATCAGCCCTTCCATGTACACAGCTGTGTGACCTTGGGCAAGTTACTTAACATCTCTGTGCTTGAGTTCCTTCCTAGGTGAAATGGGGCTAATGATAACACCACTCAAGACTGAAATTGATAATTCATGTAATACCCGTAGATCAGCATTGGCATATAATAAGTTCTTATTAATTTTATCTATTTATCACTTCAACTAATTTTCTATCCATTTTCCTCAAATAAATAAAATGTAATAATTACATGATATTTATTGTCTTTTGTTAAAAATGAAAGAAGGGGGTAGAGTATGGGTGAAATGGGTCAAAAGGTACAAACTTTCAGTGATAGAATAAGTCATGGGGATATAATCTATAACATCATGACCATAGTTAATGATACTGTATTTTATATTTGAAAGTTGCTAAGAGAGTAGATATTAAAAATTCTCATCACAAAGAAAACAAACTTCTATAACTACATATGATGATGGAAGTTAACTTGACTTATTGTGACAACCATTTCCAAATATATGCAGATATCAAATCATTATATTGTACCCCTGACACTAACATAATGTTGTATGTCAGTTATACCACAATAAAAAATATTAAAACTTGTAAAATGAAAGAATGCATGGCTTTTTATGTTTTCTTTGAGTAAAATTTTAAGTGTATTTTATATAAGTTGTTATGTTGGGTTCTGAAAGTCCTCAATTTCTAAATATTCATTGTTATTTTCATTTCCTTTCAGAGCAATTAGAGCTATTTAGATTCTGAGTTCTGCATTATAATTTCCTTACTGGTTATTGTGGTATTAAGCTTATTATGTTCATGAATTATTGCACTGAGGCCAAAAACTGTGGTCTTTTTCTACTCTTACCAATTGATTAAAGTTTATTTATTGCTTTGAGAACTTAAATTTTGAATATTTTCCAGACATCTGGGAACTCTCTACATGTCTGTTTGGTCTAATTTAAAAATTCACATAAGCTTATTAACTCAACTAGTTAATTATGTCCTTAGAAATAGATATTATTTCAGATTTTTCTGTGGGTTTTATTGATATAATTTTCAGAGGTGAAATAAAGATTTTTCATTTACATTGTAATACCTGTATTAATCATGTTTTTATTATTCTAAAAGGGTTTACTATTCATACTATTACATATCTTTGTAAATAATGCATTTGTCCTCATAAAATGGTTCTTTTATACTCAGTGTAATTTCCCCCTTAATTTTTCTAATTTAATATTGATAGTATACCTCTTTCTCTTTTTATTTATTGCTGTTACTTATTTGTTTGCTTTTATCAAGTCAAGAAGTTTTTCTTCACCACTGTGCCAGTGAGAATATCCTTGACAGAGCCAGCCTAAATTAGAAATCATGTATTATAAAGGGATGAAACACAAAGTCATGAACTTATTCTGAGTTTCAGAGAATAATCCTGTTCTCATCAAGTATCCCTGAAGTACATGGCTCATTTAAGCCACACGGCCAACAACTGTGCCCAGTCTCTTCTTGACTTAAAAAACATGACAGTTCTTCACACTGACATAACAGGTTTGATGATATCTATGGCTATGTGTATTCAGGACTTGCTATAGAATTCAAGAATCACAGGACAAAAAGAAAGTAGAATGCACCTTTTTCAAAAATTCTTCAGAATTTTAAGACAGCAGTAGCAGAGCGTTAAACCATGTGTGTTGTCTTTCTTTAAGTCTGGGACTAGGGATGGCTGCATTGGGGGCATGCCCATTGAGTTGGCTTTGTTTGAACCTTCTGAGTTTCAAGGTAATGTTTCCATTTCCTAATTCAGTTACATCAGGAGGATTATGAAGGTAAAAAACAGGAATTTATTTCTTTTCCTAATCGTTGACTTTCAATTTAAACATATAATGAAATAAAATCCATGCAGCTAAAGACACAGTTGAAGTTCAACAAACCTAATAAGCCACCAGAGCTTTTGATCTTTTAATGTACACAGGATTCTTTTTGTAATACATCTCCAGGTTAAAGAATTTAAGCAAATTCACCATTACACTATCTTTGGGAGTTGAACAGTATACTATTTAAGAATACGAAAATTTGCCTCTTTTTCTCTTATCTGTAATATTACTCTACTTTTACTCTCAATATTATAAGGTTTGTCCTTGGTTTGATCATTTTTTTTTTAATTTAGTAATGCTGTGCTACTCCTTAATGTTATTGATTTGAGTTTTATTCCAAAAACTGTTGTATTTTTTTTAAAGATTTTATTTGTTTATTTGACAGACAGAGATCACAAGTAGGCAGAGAGGCAGGCAGAGAGAGAGAGGAGGAAGCAGGCTCTCTGCTGAGCAAAGAACCTGATGCAGGACTCAATCCCCGGACCCTGGGATCATGACTCGAGCTGAAGGCAGAGGCTTTAACACACTGAGCCACCCAGGCGCCCCCAAAAACTGTTGTATTAATGATAATGATGATGATTGATGATTTGGAGACTAAATCTACATTATCTATGAATTATTTGTATTGAGATTATCTATGTGTAAGAATCAATGGATTCTAAGTCTTCATTACAAAATTCATAAATTAATCATGTTTACATTTACTCATTCTGTTATTTTTGTTGATGTAATTTTATTTTAAATAACCCATTGATGAATGAGTCTTCTGTAATTTCAAGACTAGAAAAAATTTATTACCACTTCTTCTCAATTTAAGTATACTACTTAATTTAAAAATCCAAATGTATCATAATTCAAAGTTAATTACAGAGACTTTTCATTAAATTATTTCAACGTATCCTCCTTTTTGTATTTATAAGCACTTTAACCTTGCATGTATTCAAGATATCAAAATAGCCTTAAAAGCTTATTACAAATAATAGCTATTTTACTTAGATTAATCTGCTACTATGATACAAAGGGTGTTTTATTAAATATTCATTTTCTTCTATCAGCACTGATATTAGTAATTTAAGTTTGGCCATAGAGTAATCAATTAAAGTAAACCATGCTGTGTGAACACTAAACCTAACACATTAATTTAATCTATTTTGGCTACTCCTGCTGTCTCACAAATCATTTCTATGGTTACAACACATTTGTCAAAGTTTCTAATAGAAAAACATCCCATGACGGCAAGGACTTTACTAAATAAATACAAGATTTATAGATAATAAAAATATTTAGATTTAATTTCTACAAATTAAGTGACATTTTCTAATATCATAGAGCACACACAATAAAAATGATCTAACTACACTATTTTTTTAAATTATTGCTGAAAAAATGTAAAAGGTTAATCATAGAAGTTGCAGAAATGATTACAAAGAAAAACACAAAATTTAATTAACTCTATCGTAAGCCAAGGATAGTGAACAGGCAAGCCACATCTTAGAGCTGGCATGTAAGTGGAATGGTATCCAAACTATCTTTCCCTTTGGGGCTGTATATTTGTCCTCATTTCTAGTAAGCATTTGTTAATATTTCAGCATAATAAGAACAAAAGTCTTTACAAATAATATTGCCTGAAAATTTAAGAATCACTATTGCAAATCCTTAAAATGTTAACATAAATATGACCTTTGGTAAATGCACTTGGGTTGTAAGATATTTGATTTTACTTTCAAAAGAGTTCTGACCTTTGCCCTTGGCTTCTGGGAGAAAATTTCCTTTGAAATGTTATATGTGTCAGGTGTCCTTTTTTGTGTAGGGACCTGACCACACCAGATTAAGGTGGGGCTGACCAGAACGGAAAGCCCAAGGAGATGATATAGGCTAGGGCTTTGGGTTATAAGTTTTATTTCTTGGTTTTGTTTTGTTTTGTTTTGTTTTTTAGAGAGAGCTAGTGTGCTTGCATGTGCATGTTCACACATTAGAGCAGAGGAGAAGAGGAGCAGCAGGAAGTGGAGAAGAGAGACTGACATGGGACTCCATTGTACAACCCTGAGATCATGACCTGAGCTGAAATCAAGAGTTGGATGTTCAACGGCTGAGTCACCCAGACATTCCTGCACAGTATCATTTGAAATGGAGACTGAGATCGACCAGGGGCAAGTGGAACCCCAGTAACAAGTAGAGACTAGAATCGAGGACTGGGGTGAGCTATCCCAGGTGGCAGTGCTGAAACATTAGTGTATTGCTGAACACTGATACCGGGAGAGTAACATCTCAGGACTGCACCATGAAAGAACGATGGAGACTCTACATTTAGTAGTGCTCCCGCCCCACTGTATGTTTCTTTCCTTGGCTGAATTTAATTTGTATCCACCCATCCATCCTGTAATAAGCCATAACCGGGCTACAAGGAGTTCTGTGACTCTCTCTAGCAAGTACCCTGGAGTTACAATTGGTGTCAGAAAGAATGAGAACTTTTTTTGTTTGAGGACTGTGTCTTCTCTAACTTTGCAGTTGGCCTAAACTCGTAAAACTACATATTTCATTGGTTAAAAAAAAAAAAAAGTAAAATATTCTTTCTCAGTCCCTTGACAAATAAAGAAAATTAATCTATTAAGTTTCCATGAAAAATTGGACAATGAATTAAATGCATTAAAGTAAGTGGTATATTAAACATAACAAATAGTTCTAGTGATTTTCATCATACCATCTAAACTATTTAAACCTGTATATCTACCTCTGGAAAACTGGGAGGCTGTGTTTTAAAACTCCTGTTGTCTTATTGATGATTTTAATGCCTCTGGGGGCGCCTGGGTGGCTCAGTTGGTTAAGCATCTGCCTTCAGTTCAGGTTGTGATCCCAAGGTCCTGGGATTCAGTCCCACATTGGGCCCCCTGCTCAGTGGGGGTCTGCTTCTCTCTCTCTCCTTCTGCCCCTTCTCTTGCTTGTGTGTGCTCTCTCTCTCTCTGTCAAATAAATATTTTTTTAAACTTAAAAATAAATTGAAAAATATATAAAAGATTTTAATGTCTCTGTGTATAACAATTATAATGCTCTAGTCTCATAGTTCTTGGTTTTCTTTACACCTATTTCATTAAACTTGTAAACTTGAGCTGAACTCTCAGGCCAACTCATGAACCTACTCCAGAATTGCTATTAATATGTCACTTTCATCTACAGTCTCAGGTCTTTCTAGCGCACTGCACTCTCACTAGCTTTTGAGCTGTTTAGAACTTGGAGTCTTTGAGCAGCTCACAGCAAATTTTGCTTCCTTCCATAATTACTTTATGTGCATGGTAAATCATCTGATTGACCCTTTCACTAGCATCCTCAATTCTCTCTCTCTCCTTCATCCTATACCCCAACATAAAAATCCCTTATAACTGAATGTATATTTTCTGTTTTCTTAATTTAAAGCTTTAAACTGTAAGGCATAATTTTTCATGTGTCTTGTTTTGTATGCTGTGCTAGGCACTGTAGATACAATGATAAATATGATGGACATAAACTCTGCCTTCAGCAGAAGTCATTTGGGGGAAAACTAAGCAAGAAATTACAGAGTCTTATAATAAGTTCTATGATGGGTTAAATAGAATGTAACAGGAGGATCCAGCCAAGTCAAGGACAATGGAAAGGTTGGTGACTACTTCCCAGAGAAAGCGCTATCTAAGCAAAATTCATTGGCAGCCTGTAAAATCAACTTATAAAACACAACCCTAGTCAATTACCGAACTTTTCAATAACATTTGTCCTTTGTTCTTATACCTATGGTTTTCTGATTCCATATTTCCATTCTGACAATATCTAGACTATATTCATTTATAACCCCTATTTATTTCCTTAATAATTATAGCCTTGCTTCCCCTTTCCAAGATACCATTGAAATTATTTTGATAAAGATAATGGTATAGATAGATATTATATAGATTTCAACCATCTATCTTAGTTCTTAGAAGTACTTTTAGGTATTCATTCATCATTGTATAGATGGTCTGTTTAGAGATAAATAGATAGTCTTTCAATAAGAAGGATTTAAAATCAATCCCTGAGTACGAACTATTCTTAAAAGCATATTCTTTCCTGACTTCTTGAAAACATATCTCATTGATTTTCGCAATATTATCTTTCTAATTCTATTTTTCAAGTTTTTCTGTATTTTTAATCATGGTAAACAACACATGACAAAATTTACCTTCTTAACCATTTTTAAGTATGCACTAATATGTATATTTACATTGTTGTACAACCAAGCTCCAGAACTCTCTTCATTATACAAAGCTGAATCTTTATAACCATTAAGAACTCCATATTCTCTCCTCTCCCCAGTGCCTGGTAACCACCATTCTATCTTCTATTTATATGAATTTGGCTAGTCTAAGTACCTCTAGATATGTGAAGTCATACAGTATTTGTCTTTTTGTTAACTGGCTTATTTCACTTAGCACAATGTCCTCAATGATCACTTACACTGTAGCATGAGTTAGAATTTCCTTTTTTTCCAAAGCTGTACAATAATTATTTCACTGTACATATAGACAATAATTTGTGTATCCATGTATCCATTGTTGTACAATTGAATTGTTTCTACCTTTTAGCTATTGTGAAGAATGCTGCTATGAACATGGTTGTACAAATATCTATATGAGCACCCGATTCAATTATTTTGGTTACATATTCAGAATGGAATTACTGGAAAATACAGTAACGCTATTTATTATTTTTTTGAGGAAACACCATATTATTTTTTATAGCAATTGCAATGTTTTTTTAAGTGGATTTTTTTTTTTTTTGGTCTTGTTGGTGTTGAGTTTTTGGAATTATTTATATATTTTGGATACTAACCTCTTAATAGATACATAATTGGCAAATATTCTGTCTCATTCTATGGGTAGCCTTTTAAAACTGTTGATTGTGTTCTTTGATGCACACAAGTTTTAAATTTTGATGTATTTCAATTTATCTATTCTTACTTTTGTTTGCCTGTGTTTGGGAATCTGATCCAAGAAATCATTGCCAAATTCAATGTCTAGAAGACTTTTCTCTATGTTTTCTTCTAAAAGTTTTGTAGTTTTGCTGTTTTATCTAGGTGTTTGATTCATTTCTGAATTGATTTTTTTGTGTATGGTTTAAAATAGGTTTCAACTTTATTTATTTATTTATTTATTTATTTATTTATTTTGCATGAGGACATAGCGTTTTTCCACTGTTTCCAAATACCACTGGAAAAACTTTATATCCACATGAATAGATAGTTGAAGTCCCTTGAGATTCTCTACGAATTTTAGGGTTTTTTTTTCTATTTCTGCAAGCAAAATGATGCCCTTAGAATTTTGATAGCACTTATATTGAATATGTAGATCGAGCACTTTGAATGGTAGTGACATCTTAACAACACTGAGTCTTCCAATCCTTCAACATGGGTTGTATTTCTATTACTTTCTGTCTTCTTTAATTTCTGTCAGCAAGTTTCTTTACTTTTCAGTGTCCAAGTATTTGGCTTCCTCAGTTAAGCTTATTCCTAAGTGTTTTATTCTTTTTTATGTTATTGTAAAGGAAGTTCTTTTCTTTTTTTTTTCTTTTTAGATTGTTTATGGTTAATTTATAGAAACACAACCAATTTTGTGTATTGATTTTATATACTGAAAGTTTGCAGAATTTATTTGTTCTAACAGAATTTTGTGAACTCTTTAATGTTTTCTATGTATAAGATCATGTCATCTGCAAACAGAGATAATTTATTTTTTCCTTTGTAATGTGAACGCCATTCTTTAATTCCTTTAATTCACTGATTTACTTAGCTTCCTTCACTTCTTTTCTTTTCTTAAATATTGTTCTCCCCAACTTCTGACTTTAGTCCTCCACTATTGTTTTTTTC
Source organism: Enhydra lutris kenyoni (assembly GCF_002288905.1). Taxonomy (NCBI): domain Eukaryota; kingdom Metazoa; phylum Chordata; class Mammalia; order Carnivora; family Mustelidae; genus Enhydra; species Enhydra lutris. The sequence goes on from NW_019154241.1 coordinate 46,718, forward strand.
TAAGAAAATGGTATTTTCAACTACTTATTTCATATTAAATCTCTCATTGGTGCTGTTAACTCTAACTTCCTATCACTCCTATATTTCCAACTGCTTGTGAGGTCTCTCTGGCTTGATGTTTGCTAGACATCACACTCTTAGCATGGTAAAAATCAAATATGCTGACCATGGCAACACTATGCTCATCACTGGTCACCTAGCTGTGGTCCTAGAAATATGACAGTATACAGATGTGACATATTTCTCTAGGCTTCTTTACAACCTCCCCCTCATGTCCCCACTCCAACAGCAGGATACACATAGTTTCCTAGATTCCCTTTCTACTTCTGACTTGTCCACTTACACTGGTGTTTCAGGGGTCTTGTTACTGATTCCCATCCCTGCCCAATTCTTCAAATTTCACATCTTCTGACACCATTATATATGGTTTTATATAGTAAATTATTATTCCATAATACTTGTACTAGTTCTGCTTCCCTGAATGAATCCTATCTGATACAGTTGTATTTACAAGAGATGTGGTGTTGCTGTACAAAAATCTAAAATATTTTACATTGCACTGGCTATGAGGAAGCAACTAAAGGATTTCAGAATGTCAATAAAAATATAGTTTTTGGAGGCTAAAAATAAGGTGGATCATACTATATGTGGACAAATGTTTGTAATACTGTGTCTACTGAATGTGGATGATAGAAAATATATCTAACCCCCCCAAAAAAGAAGATATCTAACCCAGGACTTCTGGTGCTGGAAAATGCTTTTCACACTCAGCTTTGCTAACGGGAGTAGGAAAAGAATTCCCAAAGAAAAGAAAAGCCTAAACAAACAAACAAACAAACAAAAAATCAAATTCCAGGCACTGCCAGCTGAACATTAAGGTAAACTCAATGATATAGGTTGTGAGCCTTTCTTTAAGCATTTTGTCAAAAAATAAAATTATATTGCATTATAGTTTCACTTAGTTTTTCAAAAAGGATTGTGAAGATTACAAATGGTATGTAAGATAGCACCCTCATTCACAATCCAGACTAGACAGCGGCCTGTCTCAGAAACATTGTTGGTATGACTTTTGCCTCATGGAGAAAATATCAGTAAGATTTATAAGAAATTCAGAAAGTTTTTAGGAGAATTATTTAGACAGAAGTGTCAACAGTGAGACATAGGTCTTTCTCTATGCAAAAAAAAAAAAAAAAAAAAAAGATAAGATAAAACAAAAGCCCAGAGTACTTAAAACAAATATACCCAAGGATCAGAATAGTGCTTTAATTAATATCATGAGAGCAAGGGTAGTTTGTAATATCATGTGTCTGGTTCAGTTTCAAAATTAATATGAAATAATACTTGCTCTGTGCTTCTGATTCTCATTTTTTAAAAATAAGAGTATTTATTGCAGATATCCTTTCCATATCTATAGAGCATTATTTTTCAAAATAAGAAAGTGTACTATAGATATCCTTTCCATATCTGTAGTGGGCTCAATGGTGCTCCTCCCCAAAAAGATAAGTCCATATCTTAATCCCCAGATTCTGAATATTGTCTTATATGGCAAAAGGTAATATTTGTATTTTATGGTAAAACATATGATTAAGTTAAGGATCTGGAGAGAAGAAGCAGCTCCTGGGCTATCTGGGTATGCAGTAAATGCCATTGCGTGTATTCCTGTAAGAGAAGCCGTGGAAGAGGAGACACATAGAGGGGAAGGCAATGAAAAGTCACATGAGAGAGATGCAGACCAAGACAAGGAAAGTCAGCACCCACCAAAAGCTAACTGGAAGAGACAAGGAACAAATTATCTTAAAGAAACCTTAGAGGGAACACAGCCCTGCCATAATTCAGACTTCCAGCCTCCTCGGCTGTGAAAGAATAAATTTCTGGTGTTTTTAAAGCCACCAAGATTGTGGAATTTGTTACAGCAGCCACTAAGAAACTAATTCACTACTCACATTGCATATTCTGTGGGAATTGGCTTCACATAAGCTTGTCTTTTTAGGTCACAGATCTCTATTCTTGAGGACCCATACCAAAAGACCCACTCACAGGGCACCTGGGTGGCTTGGTCAGTTGAGTGTCTCTTGGTTTTGGCTGGGGTCATGGTCTCAGAGTCATGGGATTGAGCCCCACGTTGGACTCCACATTCAGGATGGAGTCTGCTTCGTATTCTTTACCTCCCATCCTGCCTCTGCCCTGCTTGAGTATGCTCCCCACCCCAATAAATAAACAAATAAGATCTTAAACAAAAAACAAAACAAACAAACAAAAAAGATTTACTCACAAAGGCTCAAATTAGATGGTTTCAGTTTTGTGCCTATAACCTAAACCTAAACTATAACCTAAACCTAAAAGCCATGGTTGGATGAGAGTTTTGAGGTCTAAGTTGTAATTTGCACATGGAAATTAAGTAAATAATTTTTAAACAGAGGACATTCTGAAATAAAGATAGCCCCAAATTCTTTGCCACTCCTCCCCTCTAGAGCTTGAATCTATTTTCTCCTGGACTATAACGTTGTCATTAGAATTTCTGGTCTTCTCTAAAATGGTTCCATTCTTTATTATGCAATTTTGTGATATTTAAAAATCTGACATGAAATTGTTACTGCCTTTCCTGTTCAACTTATCTGTTGGGAAATAAAATTCAGAAAAATTAAAATGCTGAATTTGTAGTTGGGGCAGGGAAACAGTAAGCCTATGATCACACACACATACACAGTGAAATAATGAATGTGGTATGTGAAAGAAAGTACCCAATCCTATGAAACTATTCAGTGAGGAAATTGAACCCGGTTATGGAGATCAAGCAGTCTTTTTTAAATCTATCCTTTGGTCAATGATTCAAATTTACCTTGGTAGAGATGAGAGAAAAAAAAATCTATAATATATAGAAAAGCCAAGGGGCAAATGAATTCAAGAATCTGAAAAAGGGCCCTCGTAGTTAGAACTAGAAAGCGAGAGATACTGTGGTATAGAATGAGATAGAAGTATATAGATCCTGGACCCAGTGAGCTCTAAAGGACATGTTAAGAAATAAAAGCCAAAATGAGCTATTGGGACTTTACCAAGATAAAGAGCTTCTGCACAGTAAAGGGAACAATCAACAAAACTAAAAGACAACCTACAGTATGGGAAAAGATATTTGCAAATGACATATGTGATAAAGGGCTAGTATCCAAAATCTATAAAGAACTTATCAAACCCAACACCCAAAAAACAAATAATCCAGTTAAGAAGCTTTTTCAAAGTCTAAGAGCAATGGGAAAGAGTGAGAGGGTTTTAAATTAAAAGTAGAGCACAGAATATGATTTGGATTATGGAATGATGGCTCTCGTTTTGAGGAAAATAATGTTCAAAACATACCAAAATGTGTAAGTCTAGAAAGTTTCCTATTGGATTAGGTAAAAGTTGATGACATGGCAGTTTAGGTTAAAGTATTGAATACAAAGAGAACTTCAGATTCTAAAAATATTTCAATATTAAGAAAGAACACTCTTATCCATTTCATTTAAATAGAGTTTGAGGAAGATAAGATCACAAGACTTTCTGGTTGGTACAGTTAGTGTCCTGACAAAATTAATCCTACTTGATTGAAAAAGACAGAGTATATTTTATTATTTGAGTTCTTCTTTTAACTTAATCAATTTTAAATATATACCTCTTATATATCTAACCAGCTACATTTTAATATTATAAAATAGAAATAATCTGATGATTTAAAAATATACATTAAAAATAAATATTTCATCCAGTAGTAAACAGAAAAAACTATAATCTATTAAGCTTAAAATATTCTTGAATTTGGCCCATATAATATTATCTCACCAGAGATGAAAATAAATGTTAAATAACTAAAATTTTGGAGAATTTTGTTTCCTATCTTAACATAAGTGTTTGAAAAATGAATACATTCATGATTACACTATAAATTCTAGTGATATTTTAAGCATATTTATGATAATAAGTGATTCAGTCTCAATTTTCCCTTACTTTAGAGAGGATATAAATTTAGTCTTCTAGGTTTTCTAAGGACAAAATAGTTAAAAACACAAATATACTATTTATACTGCAGTGTTTACAAATTTAAACCATTGTGAATGTTACGTATAAATGATCATTTTCTCTAGTGTTAAGGACCCCACGTTTTAAAAATTTTGAAATCTATCAAAATGACTGAACAAAGTGATATCCACACAGAATTGTTGTGTAAAATATATGTCCGTAGAGGTTAAGTTCTGCCTTCTTCTGTTTAGACCATCCACAAGGAAAAGAACAAATTACTGAAGAAAATGTTGCAACACTAAACTGTTTTTATTATGAAAAATCAGGAAGCTATACAAAAACTGGTACTCTGGCTCTTTTCTAAAGTTTCAGTCTCTGAGCCTACATAATTGTTGAACTTTAAATAGGACTTTCCCTCAGCCTACTTTCCAGCATGCTGTGTGTGAATCTCATACAAATGAAAAAATAGTGCGAATTTTCATCACATGAAGAATGAGGCCAAGATTTATTCAAGGTTCATTTATTGTCTTATTCATATTAAAAAATTAGTACATATTTGTAATAAAAGATAATTATTCCACCTTTTCTGCACAGACACAATCAATATAACATAAACATACACCTACAAAGTGACTTTACTCATAGGTAAAAGATTTGCTTTTCACATGAAAAAATCAGATGTAATCTCCTTACCCACAGGAAAGTATAGAACAGGGGCTCCTGGGTGGCTCAGTCAGTTAAGCATCTGCCTTTGGCTCGGGTCATGATCCCAGGTCCTGGGATTGAGCCCTGCATCGGGCTCTCTGCTCTCCCTCTCTTATACCTCCTGCTTGTGTTCCCTCTCTCTCTGTCAAATAAATAAATAAAAATTGTTAAAAAACTGTATAGACTTTTGAATTGAGGTACAGTACTTATTAAACATATTATGCATTAAGGGATCATTTAAATATATATGATTTATATATATATGTAAAACTTGGTTGATTAGTTATTTAAAAATAACTTTGCAAAAATAATGCACATATTATTTTCTCTCCAATTATTTTGTATAATAAAGATGTGTTTTGATTGCTACATAATATTAATCAATTATGACTAAAAAGTTTTAGAAGTTCTTCATATCATTTTTGTTTGAGCAGTCCTAAAAATAAAGATGAAATTTAAAAATCTGATACTATACCATGTCTTAAATTCAAAGCTTCTATAAAATAGTGTGTGCCATCATTATGATAGAGTTTTACCTAATATAATGATAAATAGAGTGAGAAGGTGAAGAAAATTTTTATTGGCCCATTTAGCCATTTTCATAACAACAAAGTAAAAAATGTACTGTCATAGTGCCCTGAAAAAAACTAGCAACTTAAATTTTATGTTAAACAAATAAGATATATATATACACACATATATATGTATATATATATACATATATAAACAGTTATTCTCAAAATATTTATATAAAATGTATTTATTAGTTTATAATTATAGAATATTTGAATTTGTTTATTGTACAATTTCATAAAATAGTGCCTCATCTTTTAATGAAGGAAATGAAACTCTCTTGGCTCACCCTATTTGTGTCTATTAGGATAAGCATAAGACAGAAATGTTGCAATCAACCCAATTTTCCCATAGAAGCAAGTTTCCCAGTGGTAATTGTGTCCCCGCTGGAAGTGCAGCCAGGCATACAGATTGGGTGGCTTATATGTATTTCCAGATAGGACTTCTCACTTATTTACTCCACTATTGGAAATTTGGGAGACAAAAGCAATTCTTGATAATTTCTTCACTCTCCTGGAAAAAATATATACTTTATTCTTGGTTAATGCCTCTGCCCTATTTTTTGAAATTATGAGTTAATTCTAACTCAGAACAAAAAGAAAACATTCTCTGGAAGAGTTTTAATTATTTCCAAATGCCTCTCTAGCATATAAATGCTAAACTGTGTGACTTTTCCATTTATGGGCTGTGAGAAATAAACAGCTGGGATAAACAGCAGGCATTTCAAGATATTTTATTTATTTCTCAGCAGAAGTTTAAGCATATGTCATAATGATGGCATTTACATCATAATATATGTTGCTTCATACAGCTCTGCAAACCCATCAAAATCTGCACAAATGACTGTGGAATGGTAGAATAAGAGTCTATCAAACACACTTCCATCTGCTTCGATTCCAAAAGTTCAACTTTTATTATAAACTAAGCAACTGAAAATCAAAGTTCTGAAAACTTAATTGCATCCCTTAAATCCTTAAATCTTAGTTTTAGTTTAACTTTTAGAGTGATCTAATATGCCATGACATAGGCATTTACATTTTCTGTTCTGTTTTTTTCTTTCCTCAAAATCCTGTTGCCTTGGCTTTCTGATATTTAATCAATGATATTTATCACTTTATAGAGAAAATATATACAGTTTAAGATCAAATTGTCAATATTCTGCTAACTCCATCATGAAACCATCCTTTAAGAATTTGATTTGGTAAGAAAAAATAAAAAGAGAGATCTTTGAATGAGTGTAGTTCTTCTTAGCATACAGAGGACAAGCTTTGGGGAACTGATCAAGTATTAATATTTTATTAGACCATAGGCAAGAGAGAACTTAGGGTTAAGATGTGACTATGATGATATTTTTTCAAAGAAAGAAAGGAAATAGAACACCTATCCCTTCCAGTTCAGAGAATTACAGAAACGGACAAACTGATAATGTTTTTGCAGATGTTCGGGTTCTGCATGGCCTGGATGCTCCGTTCTGCACCAAAATGTTGTAAGGTTTGAAATAAGGTGCTGAGTACCTATGGCTCCAAGAGCAGAGGGGATTTGCCATTTGGACCCCTAAAATACTGACACACAGGATAGGATGGTCTGGAGAAATCATGTAGTAATGGAAGATGTTATAATGAAACAGGAATTCTTAGCAGTGCTTCACCTGCCTCTCCATGAACTGTGTATAGTGTAGAAGAAAACCAGTTTGCATGTGTCGTAAAGACAGGGTTGGGACAAGCTTCCTGTCTGATTGGGAGTTTCCTAAAATGGTCATTGCATTAGTGTTAAGTGGTTTCATTAGATTAGGAGTTCTGGGCATTTTGCCTGGTTGGAAGCCAAGTTCACAGCGAGAACTTTAAGTTAGATGTGTCACTCCAGAGAGCCAGAGTAGTGTCAGATATACAAAAGTGTTCTATAGTGTTCTAGTGAGTAGAGACCATGACTTCCTCTGTCATTGCATTCATTGGTAGATGATAAGAAAAGGACAAACCAACCCCAACACAGAAATTGACAGCAGTTTTCAACTTGCTCCAAATTTGCTGCTCTGGAACAAAGATGACCAAGGAGATGAACCTAATACCTTTGCCTGTCATGTTTTTAGAATATTTAATGTAGCCTTCTAAAAACAACATCACTGGGTATTGTACATAAACAATGAATCTTGGAACACTGCACCAAAAACTAATGATGTATTTTATGGTGACTAACATAACACAACAAAATTTTTTTTAAAAAAAGACTACAAAAAACATCATTTGAAAGAGAATAAGAACATGGATAGGCCTCATATGGAGGATCTTAATTGGAGAATCTCTCAGGAAATTTATTAATTTGAATCTAAAAAAAAAACTACTTTCAATCACTTTTAACTAAAATATAGCATCGCCACTAATTTGTAACATAACAAATAAAATGAAGTTGTACTGTCACATTTTTGACTCAACAACAGAAATCACAGAGATTCTCCTTTCATATAACAGTTATTGCAGATTTACCAAATTACCTTTAGAGTTATTACTATTTCAAAACGAGAGTAATTACTACACCATCTGCTAGCTCCTTCATTAATAAACACTTCATTAATAAACACATGTATTATTATACCACACTTTACTGATTTAATGAAATAAAATTTAAGAAATTTTACCATATTTCTGTATAATAACTTTATCCCATAATTCTTTGGTTTTATTTCATTTATTTAGGAAGTGTTATTCTAAAATGGAATCTGTAAGATCTGCTACACTGACAAGGTGGTCCATGGCGTGAAAAAAATATATAAGAACATCTACTTGCAAGTGAATTTGCAGTGACTGACTAATTGCTATAGGATAGATGCTCAAAAATAGAAAGAATTTAAACCTAAGATGACAGAGGTTTTATTATTTGGTAACTTGCAGTTATTTTTGTTTGTTTTGTATGAATGTTTATTTTCTCTGCTTTCAGCAGGATTGAGGTGTTGAAAAAATATTACTAAGTCAGTTATAAAAAATAAAGAACCCATATTTTCTTCTAGATGCAGGCATAACTAATTTCACTGTGCTTTCACTTTATTGTGCTCCGAAGTTACTGCATTTTTTTTTTTTTTACAAATTGAAGGTTGTGGCAAACCTGTGTTGAATAAGTTTAATGGCACCATCTTTCCAACACAATTTACTCACTTTGTGTCTCTGTCACCTTTTGGTGATTCTCACAATATTTTAAACTTTATCATTATTATTGCATTTGTTATGGTAACCTGTGATTAGTGATCTTTGATGTTACTATTGTAATTATTTTGGGACACCACAAATTTCACCCATACAAGGTGGTGAACTTAATTGAAAAATGCTGCATGTGTTCTGATTGCATTATCAGCTGTCCATTCCCTCATCTATTTCCCTTTCCTTGGGCCCCCCTATTCCCTGCGACAGAACAGTACTGAGATTAGGCCAATTAATTACCGTACAGTGGCCTCAAAGTGTTCAAGTGAAAGGAAGAGTCGCACATCTCTCACTTCAAATTAGAAGCTAGAAATGATTAAACTTAGCAAGAGAGGCATGTTGAACACTGAAATAGACTAAAAGTTAGGCTTCTTGTGCCAACCAGTCAAACTGTGAATATAAAGGAAAAAAAAAAAAAGAATTTCTTAAAGGAAATTAAAAATACTACTCTACTGAACATATGAATGATAAGAAAGCAAAACAACCTTATTGCTGATATGGACAAAGTTTTTGAGGTCTATATAGAAAGGTCAAACCAATCACAATATTCCCTTAAGCCAAAGTCTAATCCAGAGCAAGGCCCAAATTCTCTTCAATTTTATGAGGGTTGAGAGAAGTGAGGAAGCTGCAGAAGAAAAGTTTAACCAGTAGAGATTCTACTGTGGGCAAAATGCTATCAAAACAACACTGCATGCTGGAGAGAAATTGTTTGAAAAAGGAAGAATTAATGGATGGAGCAAACTTGGAAAAAAACTATTGTTTTATTTTTTTAAGATTTATTTATTTATTTTAGAGAGAGAGTGAGAGAGTGCAAGTGGAGGAGGGGCAAAGGGAGAGGGAGAGAGAGAATCTCAAACAGACTCCCTGCCAAGCACGAGCCCAATGCGGGCCTTGATAAAGACCTGAGTTAAAATCAGGAGTTGGACACTTAGCCGACTGAACCATCCAGGCACCCCCAAAATTGTTTTATTTTAAGAAATCACCACAAGCCACCCCAACATTCATTGACCACTACCCTGCTCAGTCAGCGGCCATCAACATCAAGACAAAACCTCCACCAACAAAAAGATCATGACTTGCTGAAAGTTTAGATGATGATTAGCATTTTGAGCAATAATGTATTTTTTAATTAAGGAATATACATTGTTTCTCTAGACATAATGCTATTACACACTAAACAGGCACTGTATAGTGTAAACATAATTTTTATCTGTACTGGGGAAACACAAAATTCATTTTACTTACTTTATTGCAATTTCACTTTATTGCAGTGGCCTGAAACTGAACTCAAAGCATCTCCAAGGTATAGCTGTATGTATCCAAATGGTATCACAAGAATCAGCTACATAGCATTCCAGGAAAGTTTCTTTCTAAATTTTAATGATCTAAATGATTTAAAAGCCATGTTAACATTATTTCCATGAATTTCCATGACAATGTTAATATGGACTAAACATTTCTCTTCATTCACAAAATGACCACAAAGAATAGATTGCAATGGTATATTACTGAAATGACTCTGGTGCAGAGGAGGGTTTGAAGCTTGCATATCTTTAATGGTGCATAAGGCTACAGTATTTTTATGTAAATTTACCTGCCCAACACTTCAGTAAATTACCTCAGTAGGGCACATTTTTAATAATTTGTTATTAATATCTAAATGTTCAGTGTACATTAAAACAGAGCTTCTCAACAGTGATGTGCATAAGAATCCATTGTTAAAATGCAGATTCTGATTAAGCATGTCTGAGTTGGAAACTGAAATTCTACATTTTTAATAAGATACCACTGATGCTAAGGCTTTTCTGAGAACCACAATTTAAGTAGAAAGATGTAAAACATTATACTAACAACTGAGATGCTACCGAATTTGATAAAACCTGTTGTTTAATTTCAGAAAATTCATAAGCTAGAAGGAAATTAGACATAATCAGTCATGCTAATTTCTCAGAAACAAAAGAGTCACCAAAATGTTAAATACAAAACAACTTCAATGATGAGAAATGCAATACAAAGGCTGCTGGTATTAATTAAATCTCTTCCCAGAATATGATGTGCTTTTTTGAATCTTAAAATATATGTTTAAATAATTTCTCTGTATCTGTTTTTTGAAATATCTAAACAAATAACAACAAATACAATTTTTAAAAAAAAATTCCTCTTATAGGAGAGAATGGGAACTAGTAGTAGTTTCATTCATGTACCAGAGGGTCCTGTAATCAATGGTAGTGGGCCAAATCCAGAAAACCACGGTTTTTGTAAGATTGCAAGCTTATAGTCATTTTACATTTTTTAATGGTTGGAAACAAATTTTCCTGATGCATTAAAATTATATGCAAACCAAAATTAGGTGTTTATAAATGTTTCTTGCCAATGTATCATTGGCACAGAGCCACACCCATTTGTGTAGGCACTGATGACCAATGCCTTCATGCGCCCACACAAAGATGAACAGTGGCGCCATATACTACAAAACATAAAATGTGTATTATTTGTAAATTTCATGAAAGTATGGAAACCAACCAGTGAAACAATCTGTGTCTGCATTAATTTTTTTCCAGTGTAATTGTCATAAGAATGTACATCTTCTATTTTTGAAAAGAAGACATTTTTGAGTTAGGGAAAGACCACAGGACTTGTAGCCTGGAGTCATATTTTTAAAGTCTTGAAGGAGCATCCAATTTCTCTATTGGTCTATTAAATAAGAAGTTCACATGATAGGCTGCCACGTTCTTTTCCTGCTCTAACATATATTTACATATTAAGTTTTAATTTGTTTCTTAATTTTAAACAGTCAACTCTGTGATGTTTTCCCAAAGAAAAAGAATATCGTTATTATTTAAATGGTTTTGCACATGAATTTTCTTTCTACCAACTTTGAGTTTTTCCCCTTTGAAAGTGGTTTATTATTTTGGCTTTATAAGCTCGTTTCTCTTGCATACTTTGGGAGTTTCAAATGGGTTATTTGTGTAGTCATCTGATCAAAGCTAATGAAGTTTTATTGCTCTAATAAAATAACACAACACAAACTCCAAATTTTAATAAAAACCCCATCTATATCCAGACATAAACTGCAGCGTGTAGCTGAATTATAATTTTCCCTAAAATATATGCTAAGATTCATGAAGGAAACCTAAATATATGAAGCATTTAAAAAGCCACATTAGAGATAGAATTACTTGTGCTTAAGGACACTCTTTCTCTAGGAAAAGTAAAATAAATGAAAATGTTTAGCAGTTTTGCAAACTGTGTTTAGCATTTATTGTAAAGAAAGCAAAACAATTTCAATGCAAAGAATGGTAAAAAAGGATCCACATGTTATTCAAAAATTTGTTATTGAGAAAGGATTTCATATTGAATTAAGTATTCTCCAATAATTCCTAATCTTTTGGAAAGTATTGTATATTTTTTCTTTGACTAATTCCCAGCACTTCCTGGCTGGTAGATTTACCCCGAAGATTTTATCTTTTTTTTTTTTTTTCTTTTTAAGCTTTTATTTATTTATTTGACAGAGAGAGAGAGAGATCACAAGTAGACAGAGAGGCAGGCAGAGGGAGAGGGAGAAGCAGGATCCCCGTTGAGCAGAGAGCCGAATGTGGGGCTTGATTCCAGGACCTCGGGATCATGACATGAGCTGAAGGCAGATGCTTAATTGACTGAGCCACCCAGGCACCCCAGATTTTATCTTTTTAAGCCTCAGTTTTCATATATAAATCTGTTAATTCTTGAAATATTTCTTGTGTATTCATTAAAATAATTTATGAAATATAGTTAATATTATGTGATCAATAATCAGTGTTTGATAAATGAGTGATTATTATCAATTTTGTGGTCACATACTTCCCAGAGAACTTCCTTCAGCTTTAGGAGATAACATTTCCTCATGTATATTTTTAATAAAATTAATAAAATTTGGCAATTATAATACTTGCTATTATTTGATGTTTTATAACATGTCCCAAGCAAACAGAAATAAGCTACCCTAAGAAGGAATAATCTTACAAGCTTCCTGTTTTTGTAACAGCTTTATTATGTTTTAACTGTATACCCCCAAAAATCACATATTTAATGTATATGACTTGATAAATTTGGATATATGCATATGTATGTATGGTATTCATAATACCATTACCACCATCAAAGCTATACACATATCCAACACCTCTTAGAGTCTCCCTTTGTATTAACTTCATTTAATTAATTTTGCAGTATGTAATGATAACACAACATAGGATCCACCCTCTTAACATATTAAGTGAATAAGATCATATTGTTAAAAGTAGGCATTGTATTGTACAGAAGATCTCTGGAACTCATTAATTTTGCATGACTGAAACTTGAAACCCATGGGGCAGCAACTTCAATCCAATCTTAGGACCAGATCTCACTTGACTAGCCACATATATATATTTTTTTATTTAGTACATTAAAATCCATAATTCCATAACTAAGTGCTTTACTAGAAAACAGACCTCTTTCTCAAGGGTTATTCATGACTGTTTAACAGAAATTTGCAGAGCTATTGATATTACAGTCCCTTTTGTAAAAGCTGGTAGTATAGCAGTAATAAAGCAAAAATGCCTCGCTTTCATGGAACTTGTATTCTAGTAGAGGAAATTAAGTAAAATAAACTGAAAGTAAATAACAGATAATTTCACATGATTATAAGTACTATGAACACCATAAAATAGAGAAAGGAGAGTATACTTGGAGATGAGGAAATGACTGATGTGAGCAAGTTGTTTGGTATATAAGACAAGCAATTACACACATGAGTTTGGAGGACAAGAAACATACCTGGCTCATAGATACCAAAAGGAGTATCATTAACACATAAACTTGAAAACCATCAGAGTAGATGAGATCATGGAGAAAGGAGAAAATAGATTACATAAATTTTGCAAATATTGAAGAGCAAGAACAGAAAAGGACTCTGGAGGAGGCACACTTGCAAGTTAGGAGAGAGACCATCTGTGAGATTTCTTGGTGGGGGTCACTTAGTTACTGTTTCTGAAAAGTGGAAAAAGACTAAGATGGTGTAGTAGTTTGGGGGATTTTGTAATTGGTAGTTCCAGCAGTAAGATGGGGCCAGAATCTGAATGTTTTGAGAAGAGAATTAGAAATGAGCATATGGGAAAGCAAACTTAAAGAACCGTCAAGAAGTTTTACTGTGAAATGGACAAAGAAATGGGCATTCGCTGAGAAGAAAAGTGACTGAATGGAAGATATCTCATGATATGAAAAGAAAAATACCATCTGCATATGCTAATGGAGTTATGTATTAGCAACATAGGTATTGATGAACCAATAAAAAGAGATATTTCCAACTGCAAAGTGTTTGAGAAACTATGAAGTATGGCATTCTGAATATAGTTAAGAGACTGGTCTTCATTATGATGTAGGAAGACAAAAAATGAGTATGAATTGACAATATGTACATAGATATATTTGTTCATTGAAATAATTTATTTTTTAATTATTATTTTTAAAAGCTTTCAGATCTATGAGGTAAGAGAAGGGGAGAGCAAACAGAAGGATGTATTAAAAGTACATGGAAGCACCATTTTGGTTGACAGATAACAGAAAAATGAGAAAACATTTTTAGGACAGTTGGAAGTGTGCGTTTGAAATTTTTTATCATGCATTTAATGCTAACTCAGTTGTTAGCTTCTCCAGTAAGATTCAGATAGTTGGAAACAGGTGGCTATGTATGCTTAAAAAGGTGTTACATTTTCCCAAGAAGTAGAATAAAAGAAGAGAGGGAGGCAAAATAGTTGTGTTTTATCAAAAAGGGAGCTCTTGGGGCGCCTGGGTGGCTCAGTGGGTTAAGCCTCTGCCTTCAGCTCAGGTCATGATCTCAGGGTCCTGGGATTGAGCCCCGCATCAGGCTCTCTGCTGAGCGGGGAGTCTGATTCCCCCTCTCTCTCTCTCTGCCTGCCTCTCTGCCTACTTGTGATCTCTCTCTCTCTCTCTCTCTGTGTCAAATAAATAAATAAAATCTTTAAAGAA
>NW_019154241.1:61282-194834 GCF_002288905.1 Enhydra lutris kenyoni
ACTTGTGATCTCTCTCTCTCTCTCTCTCTGTGTCAAATAAATAAATAAAATCTTTAAAAAAAAAAAGGATCTCTTAAGAAAATAGAAACTGGTATCTCAATGTGGTTTTGATTTGAATCTCCCTGATGGCTAGAGATGATGAACATTTTTTCATGTGTCTGTTAGTCATTTGTATGTCTTCTTTGGAGAAGTGTCTGTTCATGTCTTCTGCACATTTTTTGACTTGATTATTTGCTTTTTTGGGTGTTGAGTTTGAGGAGTCCTTTATAGATCTTGGGTATCAGTCCTTTGTCTGTAGTGTCATTTGCAAATATCTTCTCCCATCCTCTGGGTTGCCTCTTTGTTTTGTTGACTGTTCCCTCTGCTGTTCAGAAGCTTTTAATCTTGATGAAGTCCCAAATGTTCCTTTTTACTTTTGGTTCCCCTGCCTTTGGAGACATGTATTGAAAGAAGTTGCTGTGGTTGATGTTAAAGAGGTTACTGACTATGTTCTTCTCTAGGTTTTTGATGGATTCCTGTCTCACACTGAGGTCTTTCATCCATTTTGAGCTTACCTTTGTGTATAGTGTAAGGGGATGGTAGAGTTTCATTCTTCTGTATATAGCTTAACAACGCAAGAAACAAGTGTTGGAGAGGTTGTGGAGGAAGGGGAACCCTCTTACACTGTTGGTGGGAATGCAAGTTGGTGTGGCCACTTTGGAAAACAGTGTGGAGGTTCCTCAAAAAATTAAAAATAGAGCTACCTTATGACCCAGCGTTGCACTACTGAGTATTAACACCAAGGATACAGATGCAGTGAAAAAGAAGGGCCATATGCACCCCAATGTTCATAGCAGCAATGTCCACAATAGCCAAATTGTGGAAAGAGCCAAGATACTCTTTAACAGACAAATGAATACAGAAGATGTGGTACACAGTAGAATATTACTCAGTAATCAGAAAGGATGAATACCGAACTTTTGTATCAACATGGATGGGACTGGAGAAGATTATGCTAAGTGAAATAAATCAAGCAGAGAAAGCCAATTATCATATGGTTTCACTTATTTGTGAAACATATGACATTAAGAGAAAAAGAACAAAGAAAGGGGGAGAATCAGAGGGAGAGATGAACCTGAGAAACTGTGGACTCCAGGAAACAAAGTGAGGGTTTTAGAAGGAAGGAAGTGGGGGATGGATGAGCCTGGTGGTGGGTAATATAGAGGGCACATATTGCATGGAGCACTGGGTATTACATGCAAACAATGAATCGTGGAACACTACATCAAAAACTAATGCTGTACTGTATAAGTGTCTAACATAACAAAATAAAAAAATAAATTAATTAAAAAATAGAAACTTTAAAAGATATTTCTATCAAAGACCACACTAGTGTTAGAAGGTTAAATGACAGGGGCGCCTGGGTGGCTCAGTGGGTTAAAGCCTCTGCCTTCAGCTCAGGTCATGATCCCAGGGTTCTGGGATCGAGCCCCACATCGGGCTCTCTGCTCAGCAGGGAGCCTGCTTCCTCCTCTCTCTGCCTGCCTCTCTGCCTACTTGTAATCTCTGTCTGTCAAATAAATAAATAAAATCTTAAAAAAAAAAAAAAGAAGAAGGTTAAATGACCAAAAAAAAAAAAAAAAAGTGAACTATAATGTTATCCAGTGTATAATAATTATAGGAAGCAATTATTGCCCTTAAGACTGGTAGGAGACAAAAGAAAAGTGATTTCAGAGACTGTGATTCCTCAAGAGGTTTTCCTACAAGGCTGATGCTAGAAGCAGTAAGGGTACCCACTAGGACATGAACAATTATTTACCATTGAGGGGCCTGCCTGGGGCTCAGACTCAGTCTGGAACCTTCTTCTCCCTTTCTCCTGCTCTCTGTTCTCCCACCAGTGCTATCTATTAGTAGAACCAAACTGTCAAACAGTCAGCAAGGAGGCTTGGGACATGGAGTTGGTGAACTCCCAGCCTCATTATCACATAACAAAAAATATGAAAAAGTTTTAACTGACATTTTCTGTTATTTCTCTTGAGTTTAAGCAGAGTTAACTACTGTTGGCTCTACAATATCTGGTATTTCTGCTTCCTTATCCTCATATCTGTTGACATAATCCTTTCCAGTTTGGGGGTCCCATGGCTTCTTATTTATTATGCCATATAAATACTATGTCTCACTTGCCAGGTGAAATTTTCTTTTCTTTTTTGGTGACTCATGCCAGGTCTTGGGTCCCTCCCACCTGATCACTGTATGCCACCATGAGTAAATGAAAACCTTAGAGATATAATGCAGTATTCAGTGACTTGAACAGAGGTCCTCTAAACTATTGCCTAAGAGTAAAGTGTGCCATCACTTGAAAAACATGCTCTGTGTTCTAGAATTATATTAAAATCAATGAATTATCTCTTTTTATTTCTAGAAAGCACTAATTTAGTTCTAACATGCAGATAGTTCTAAACCACAGGAGGTTTCTCATATTTTCATCAGCAAAATTGAAATTTGAGTGAATGATACACTTTGGTGTATTAAAAGTAGAAATGCTTTGGAACAAGTAGGCTCAAAACAAAATGTCTTGATGGGAATGACATTCTTCCAGAGCAAAGATAGTAACTTGATTGTTATTCAGCCTCTCCCCTGGTCGAGGCCATATGGGCACTCACATATGGACTCCTGAGGCAGCATTGTCTTGGTAAAACCATTTCCAACTATGGCCATTTTCTCAATCCAAAACTTCAGGTAAGAAAATTGATATCACTGGGGCCCAGAGTTGAGCAGATTCAGAGGGTGCACTTGTGTTATCTAGAGAGAACAATTTATAAATTTACAAAAGAACAAATCAGTTTGCAATAAAAAGAAGTATCCAGCACAGTCAGCATATCGGTGATGGTCATAGTTAGCTGTTGGTGAATAGGCAATCAGAATATTAAAAGTGACTTCAAGTAAATGCATGATGACATCAAAATGTCATGACATTGTTATTTAGTACAAGATAAACAACATACCTGTCAGGTGGTTGCACTGTCTACTTTGCACTGCACTGTCTACTTTGGGTGGTGCCAGGGAAAATTATGTAATACCCACCCCCTACTTCTTTTCATATTCATTTGAGTCTCTCTGGCTATTCGATACCATCCTGCATGTTTGAACCATAAACTTCTTTTTATGTGATTTTAACTTCTTTTTCCTCTGACAAAGTCTCTTCTGCCCTGCCTCACCTTCTTTTCCAGGATTACTCGTATTTACATTTCCAGTTATTCTCATACCATTCTCTCCATTACTGTCCCCAAGGCAATGACTGGATTAGCCACTGATATGGTGGTCATCTGGCAACGTGTACATAGACCCATCATTGAATGAATCACGTGATTTCAAGTTAACTTTTAATATCTCCCAATGATAATTTTTGGAAGTACTACACATATTTATGAATTTCAAGTGCATTTAAATTATTTTTCCCTATCAAATTTGATGTATTGTTTTTACTTTTCAAATAGCACTCATTTTTTCCTTATTTTAAAGTTGTTATGATTACTTTAAGGGCTACTTACAAAATAATTTTCAATTATTTGAAACTATACCTTAGAGTTTTTTACCTCCAAATACCTAGCTATTATTAATGCACTATTCACAGCCCATTTTTTAAAAATACCTGTTTAATACTCAACTTTAAATCTGTAGATCTAATACCTTATTCAAATATATTGCTACTATTTTGCTTGAGTCTCACTCATTTGAGAACTGTGACAAAACAAATACCTTACTTTCCTGAACCTCTATCATAGATGTTTTACATATTCAACACAATCATTTGCCATAAAAATATAAACTCTCAACAATTTTCTAGTTTTAGCAAAGTTTACTTTGGGTTTTTTAAATTCTTTTCAATTCTTTTCTATGTTTTAAATTCTCAGGAGATTAAATCCATTAAAATGAAGCTCATCTTCAATTAGCAAGAAGAACATATGTATGCTCTTCATTAAAATCCCCAGGTATCATGAGTAGTGGTTCATTTTGGGTTTTCAGATAATTAAAGCCTCATACACATTTTCTGATATTCCATCTGGCATTAGAGTGTATTGAACTACAGACCACTTGAGTTACCAGACAGCTGAAAAGCTTAATAACAAACATTAATACTAGGAACTCCTCCACTTTGATGTTGTATAGATAAGTGAATTATTATAACCTCAAATATCCTCAAACCTAAATAAATAAATAAGTGAAGGAGTAAATGAACAAATAGGTGGATCTTATCTTCTTTGATAACCTTGCTAGATAGTAACAACTAGAAGTCTCTTGAAAGTATCAATTTAAATAGATCTTACATGACTGCTAAAGTGGAAACGGAGGTATAAAATAGGTTTGAATGTTTATTTCAAGTACTTCTATTCCTCTAAATAAAAGTCCCCTTACCGGGGGGCCTGGGTGGCTCAGTGGGTTAAAGCCTCTGCCTTCAGCTCAGGTCATGATCTCAGGGTCTTGGGATCGAGTCCCACATCGGGCTCTCTGCTCAGCAGGGAGCCTGCTTCCTCCTCTCTCTGCCTTCCTCTCTGCCTACTTCTGATCTGTCTCTGTCGAAGAAATAAATAAAATCTTTAAAAAAAAAAAAGTCCCCTTACCTGCATAGCCATTTAAATATATATATGTCACGAAAGTGATCTTATGACACTTTTTACTGAGTAGAGTCTAGTATATAATTGGGACCCAATTGGTATTGGTGAAATATTGTCCTTAAACATTCTGAAATTTAAGGCAGTTGTGTTCATTTAATCTTTTTCTAATCTGTACCATTAAATATATTATGAAATTTCTTTTACGTATAAAATTGTATTTTATGATTATAAATATTTCAGGAAATAGGAGTCTTGATTTTAAGCTGAGTTAGAATTTTCCTTGATAAACAGATTAGTTTCACACACTACATTTTGTTATATAACTAACATGAACACCTCTGAAAAAAATTACGTGGTGCATGGGTCAGTCACTTAAGCATCTGACTCTTGATTTCTGCTCAGGTCATGAGGTCATCAGACTTCACACTCAGCAAGGAGTCTGCTTGAGATTCTCTCTCCCTCTCCCACTTCCCCTCCCCTCCTCCTCCTTGCTCTATCTCTTTAAATAAATAAAATATTTTTTAAATAAAAATCATCTAATGTCGAATAATCTTCCATCTAATGTTAACTACTATCATCTGGTGAATCATTGGAAACCCATGGCTAAAGCACAGAAGATGAAGAACTTAGCTGTAATGGCTGTCCAGGTAAAACCTCAAGGAAAAAATGGCAAACTTTTCATTAAAGTTTTCTAATCCTTTTTGAAAAAAATATTTATTTATCCACTTGAGAAAGAGAGAGAGTTGGGGAGAGGGCAGAGGGAGGGAAAGAGAGAATCTCAAGCAGATCCCCTGTTGAGGATGGAGAACCAATGTGGGATTTTATTTATCTGAGAGAGAGAGGAGCACAGGCAGGGGGAGGGGCAGAGGGAGAAGCAGACTCCCCACGGAGAAGCGAGACCAACTTGGAGCTCAATCCCATGACCCTGAGATAATGACCTGAGCCGAAATTAAGAGTCCATCACTTAACTGACTGATCCACCAGACGTCCCTTAATGTATGCTAATCTTGAGACAACAGTCATTTTGCTAGATATGTTTATATAAGTTAGCTGCACTCACCTCAGAGATCCAGGGGTTCATTCTAACGTGTGTTTGTGTACCGTGGTCTTCACATTTCTTCAGGTTACATGCTACTATGTGTCAGAAATGTGAGTGCCAGTCAAGACTTTTTATACTTGCTCCTCTACCACTTTAGTTGGTGAATATGGATTTACCATCAGAAATTGAGAAGATTAAGAGTCACAGAGGGAAAGAGCTGGTTAGTAAACTGAGATCTAACAAGTCAGATGTAACTTTCTGCTTGTATGGAAGTCAGTATAACTGCTGTAACTACTAAAACGTTTTGTGGTACTGTTGTTGTTTTGGAAATTAGTGTTTTGAAATAAGGAGAAACAAAGGACTAATACTGCTTCCAAGTAAAGTCAGATTTGGCATTGACTGCTGTCATGAAGATGGTTCATACTTTGTGATCCAAAATAACAGCTCCCATAAATATCACGAGTCTCATATTGAATGCAAATGATGCTTAGTTATTTAAAAGTGACTAAATGGTGTGTAAATACGGGGATACGTGAAGGAGTAAGATATGTTGGAAATAAGACAAAAATGAGATGATGAAATACATAGAGAACAAGTTTTTCTTCCAGAGTGAACAGGCAAATACTGGATAATACAGGTAAAGTCCAAGCATAGTTATCATAGGTTTTATGCAATTGTTACATAAAATCATCAGATTAATCAAGGCAGTCTGATGAATTGTTGCAGGGAGAAATCACAGAACGTAAAATGGATAATGGGAAGGTAAAATGATTTTCAGACTCTATTGCAGATAGAAAGAAACATCAAGAAAGGAAGGATAATTCTGTTCTTAAGGATATATGTGAGAGATTTAGAGTGATTTATTTTAAATAAATTTTACTTAGAGTAGCAAACAAAATCCTACTTCTCTTAGTGTCAAGCCATTCTTAATTCACAGACTTAACATATGTATATTTTTCCCTACTATTGGTAATGTATTTTGGTATTAAATATTTCTTGGAAAAGTTGAGAGTACTTATTTTATTGAGGATATCACACAAGAATGTACAATTTAAGCTATCTTTAAAATAAGTGATAGCATATAATAATGTTTATATTTAATATAAAATAAAATTTGTGTTTAAAATTATCAGGAAAAAAGAACTTCATGGAATAAAAGGAGCTCTGAGTTTTGATTTTTATAAAGGCAACTTAAAAATCCCAAGTAATGAATTTACAAAAACAAATGATAACAGAGAAAAGATCATGGTACTATTTAAAATAATCTTTATTTTCTAACAAAACTAGAGACATTGTTTCCCTTGAATAGTGGACATCAATCTTGTTACTAAATTATATTATTTTTGTCATTTGAAAGCCACATCTGCATTAGTATACTAATAATATTTATCATTCACTGAATACTTCTAATGATTAAACATTAACTTACTGTTTATAATTATATAATTCTATATTTTTTATGTTTATGTTTTATGTTTAATGTTTATAATTATATAACTATAATATATAATTATACAGACTGTTATAATTTCACAGTCTGTAAAGAAATGTGTCCTTGTCTTCCCTTTTCACATGAAAGCATAAAGGCTTTGAGCCTTTAAGCTGGCAATGAACTGAATAAGGATTTAAACAAAGTTCTTTCTGACACAAAGAAGTGTGTCCATAACTACCATTTATACACAGAATAGAAAAGGACAATATAGTGTGTGTTTGTGGCGGGGGTTCTGTGTGTATATGTGTTTTCTGCTGTACTCCTGGGCTTCTTGAGCAGAATGCAGTCCCCAGGAATGTATCACTTACTAAGTTTTGCTCCCTGGAATGAATCGGGCCATGCCTAGCTTGCTATAATCCAATTTTATCAGCTTCACATAGACAGGTCTAGCGCATAATTCTTGTTCTTCCTACCTTCCCATATGTCTTTTGAACCGCAAGGTCCCCAGCAGTGGAATTTACTTTTCTCTTCAGCTGCAAACCCTTGGGGTTGTTGAGAAATTGGTTCTTTTCCTGTTGCCTGATGGAAAGGGGTATGAATTCAAATCATTTCCTAGTTTAAATTGGCTTTTCATTTATAGAGTCCTTCCTCACATATTTGTCCTGGCTCATGGCTGATTTTTCACTGCTAAGTGCTTTGGCTTTCTTCAGAGTAGAAGCACTATCTTAGTGCAAAATGTTACAATTAATATTAAAATGAGATTCCACTGAGTTTAAAAAGAGGATTTAAAAGAAGCACAAGGAATTGCAGAAGAAAAGCTGCATGTGGCTCTTTGTATTTTATAGATATGCCTTTTTCACAAAGTGGACATGGTTTTTAATATATGTAATTTTTAGAACAGAAACAAAAAAAACTACATATGCAAACAGATACAATATTAAGAATTCTGAAGTATTTAAAAGGAACACGGCACTTAAGATATTTTTCATATTACACACATTTTATATTTAAACGGACATAGAAATTTCACTTTGTTCTCCTTGATAGTTTTTGTTACTGATCATACACATACTTGACTTTAACTTTTGCATGAACAGTTTTGTATAGTAAAAAGTGTTTCATTGTTTCTTAAATGCAGTAATGATATAGAATGAGACATTGAGGAAAACACCAACTTAACAGCAATTGTTTCACAATGCTCTAAAAATAGTACAAATGGTGCTCATATAATTGAGTTCTCTCTTTGTTCAATATGAAAATAAAATCCTACTTGATGAATACAAAAGGAGAAATGTATTTTGAATAATCCCATGTTTATATAATGAAATTATTTTTATTCAAATTTACATATGTAGATTTTTTAATTTGGTCAACATGTACAATCATAATATGGTTCTTTAGAAGAAGACACGAATAAATCATGACCACTACAATATGTTTTCCTAAGAAACTACAGTTCATGATTTTATGATATCAATAGTAGTAAAATGTATCTTACTCTAAAGTCTAAGGTAAACATGCATCTTTATTTACTATCTACTTATGTATCTGTGTGTAAATAAATGTTACCATCCATTTAGCCTTTCTTCAAACAACATCGATCTTTAACCACTGAATCACAAGACCATAACATCTGACAAGCAATTATAATCTTTATAGACAAAATGTTGCATAAAACTACAGGAACTACTACATGATATTTTAGAATGATATTTTAAATTTTAGTCTAATCCAAGCATGTTCATAAGTACTATATTAAAAATATATTTAAAAAATAGAGACCTGTAATAAAATCCCACCCATTGGACTGATCTAATTTAGAAACAAGATTTCATTTATTCAAGAATATTTTACTACTTTGATATAATGTGAATCTCACTGTTAAAAAAAAACACAAAAGGTTTGAAGTACATTTATGAACACAAGACACAAATTTGGTACTGAGTCTATTTCTTCTTTCTGGATTGAATATTTACAAATTTATAGAGATGGCTTTCCAGAAACAGATTTTTGGTGGGGAAATGCAACTTAAAATATGGTTAAAACATTTGACAAGTGATGAAAACCTCTGGCCAGATGTCATGATACTTCCCTTAAATGTTGTTAAGAGAAGTAAGTAGTGCTAAGGGGGCTTTCCCTTAAATGTTAAGAGAGATAAATAGTGCTAAGGGAAAGAAGAAGAGATTTTGATAGTTGTAAGTACTGAAGAGTACGAATAATTACAAAGCATAATCTTCATGTTGTTGTTGAGCTGGTTTTTAATAAGCAAACACAACTGTTTGTTTTATTTTATTGATCCCTTCAGCTCTCAATGTTGCATGACTGGTTGGGCATCAGAGTAGCTCTGCTGTTGATCCCCCACCAATGTTCAGGGAGAGAAGAGAGCTTGTAGCTCACAGTACTATGAGATGAATAGTTTTTCATTAGTTTTATCTACCATTCATCAGCAGAAACGTATTTCTAAGAGTACATCTTTCCAGTATCAGTGAAGGTAGCTCATCTACAGATAAAAGAGTAAAGACTTAGACAATATATTAATTATACAAGTTCAGAATAAAATGGCTTCCTACATTCTAATTTTTGGCAAAGTTTCTAGTAATGAATTGTATCATTTTAAAGATAGTGCATATTTATTTAATAATTCTGACATTTTTTAATGTTGTCCTTATTTTGTGAGTATTCCAGACATGAGTACACATAAAAATTCATAGAAGAAGATTTAACAAAAATTACACTTTGTGGGGCTTTTTTTTTTTTGCTTTGTGCGATATATAATTTTTCAAATAAGCAATGAATATTTACAATTTAGTTACAAAAAAGAAAAGTTGAACAATCACCTCCCCTTTTCAGCATGATGTATTCACTACTTTTGCACCCGTGTTTTAATATCAAAATTTATCTTAAGTTTATCATTTGTAGTTCAAGTTAATTTCAAAACTCAGTTTGCTTAAACAGGATGCAGAAAACTTTTGACAGCTGTATAAATTATTAAAATGTTGCTATGCTGGGTATGTATGTATTCATCTACATCTATTTACTCACTAATTGGTACACAAAACTTTTGTTCCAGTAATGTTATCCATGGTGAAGGCAGGGGAATAGAGAACCAGAACACGTTTCCATATTGTAGCTCATAAACATTAGTTACAGTGAATGAATGGAGACTACATGTTATAAAAATTCTAATGTTTTTCTCTTGTAAATTTGCCAGATGTTGAGTCATATAGTTTGGAAGGTTTGAAATTAATTATTCAAATCATTTCTCTGTCATTATATTCTCTGGTGTGATACAAACTTGTAGTTGATAAATACAAATGACTAACTATCTCAATCTGATATAAACTTAAGACCCTTGATTAAATATGTAGAAGGAAAAATGAAAAAGCAATGTGTGCTTTAGAGAATTTACTTTGGCAGTATTTTTGAAGTATGTGTAATATTTATCAACTTAGTAAGTAAAAAGCATTTATAATAGACACTGAAATCTTTTTTTTTTTTAAGATTTTATTTATTTATTTGACAGAGAGATCACAAGCAGGCAGAGAGGCAGGCAGAGAGAGAGGAGGAAGCAGGCTCCCCGCTGAGCAGAAAGCCTGACGTGGGGCTCGATCCCAGGACTCTGAGATCATGACCCGAGCCGAAGGCAGCGGCCTAACCCACTGAGCCACCCAGGCGCCCCAACACTGAAATCTCTTAAACTCACCTCTGTGTGTCACAGTATAATCAGTTATGAAATTGGGGCCAGGAAAATAACAAAATTATTTGTGTCAAATTTGAATAGCAGTGCTAATTTGACTGAGAAATCATTAGATAATATTATAATCATTGACATTAATTTCAGATTATATTTCACATTAAGTATAAAAAGTTACATTGGTACAAAATAATAATTAAAAGAGAAAATAGCAGCACATATTTATCATTTTTAAACATATTTATCATTTTTATTTATGACATATAAAAATATGTCACTCAGGTGAAGATTCTTTTAAAAACTCATCTCCTAACAAAAAAAAAAAACAACAACCTTATCTTCTATACATATTTTTTCTTACATTGAACTTCTGTCATATTGTTTTAACACATATCTGAAACTGTTATGCAAATTAAAATGAATCCATAGTTATCCTTTGTCGCATATCAATTCACTTAAAACTATATATTTCACTGTTTCTCCCCTCTTACATATAAGTCAAAGAGAGATGTAACTAACCTGACTTTACCTAATTCATTCATTTTCTTAAGTGAATCAAGTATTGGACAATTCTTCAGTGAATGAGAAATGCAGCAGATGTCAAACTTGGCATACTGAAGATGTACTATCATATCAAATATGGGTGATTGGAAATAAGTGCTAGAGTTACTAATCCTTGAAAAGCAGTTGGCAGAGCAATCACTGACTCGATCTACATTAATATAACTCTAGATATGTCCTACTAAACATATTTCAAATTCACTTCTAGATGAGATCATAAATTTAATGAGCATTTAAAAAATTAAGTTTTGGTTGAAAACAATTATGCTCATCTAGTCTATAGGCAATTATATGTGGGTACAGAGAGATGCTGGCAAATATTAAAATTTGCAGCACATTTTGATACTATGTTATACATATGGAAGACTGGAATATTATATTTTAATACAAGATAGGTAAAGGTCACTTCCTTTAGTAAAAGTTTTATTTCCAGAAGGAATGTTACCAAAACATGATTTGTTACTATAAATATATAATAGCAATATGTCTTCTGTTGCCTAAAGTAAAGAATTTGCTTTAATTAATACCTCAGTCTTATGACGAAAACATCAAACACTACATATGCTAAATTCTCACACCACATACAGCAAACACACATGGACTGCTTGAAAATTTTAGCTACAGATGCTGCTTTGGTCATTAGGGTTTATTGGAAATCTCTTGAAAAAGAACGGTTTAATCTCTTCTGTGCAAATGTTCAGCTAGCATACATAGTATTTAAATACATAGTATTTAAATAAAACACATCATAAGAAAAATATATTAAATTTGTGATCTAGCACTAATATACTTAGAAATCCCACAATGTTAAGTGGTTATTTTAAAAGAAGACTTCTACATAGAGTTGGTGTAAAATATAGATTCTTTTGTTATTTTAATAAACAACTTGCATATTCTAGGGATTACTTTCATATTTACCCTACTATTCATATTATAGTCATGAGAAAAAAAGAATTAGGTAAAAATCTAAATCCCCATCCTATTTTTGAATTTCAAATCAATCAATGAGAATTGTATACATAATTAGAGATGGCAGATTCTGAGGACATTCTTACTGGGTAATAATTTACCTATTTCACCCAAATGCTTTAAAGATGAATAACTGAAAAAAAAAATTAGGAAGGTGAGCAGAGAATATGGGAATATTTTCAACTATTTATAAAAAGTTTTCCATAAAACTTACAGGTTTCATTAAATCAGGGATAATGTTGGGAGAATAGATAGATAATTAATGTGTAAGGATTCTATACTTTCTGGTGTCTCAATAATTATTGAGATTCCAGAAGGGGACAGAATTAACCTAAAGGAAAAATCACCATAATAAAGTGAAATTCTATATATTCATAGATGATATTTGTGATACTTTCTTCTTTTCTCTGTCTCTCCTTCATCTTTCTCCTGATTTTTATCTTTGGTTATTTATAATATCACCATTATCTGTTTTTAGCATCTACAGATTTGGATAAGATCACTTATTTCTCTATCTCTATATGTGAAACAAAATTTTACATTATAGTTAAAATATTTTCAAAGTCTTAAAAAACATGTCAATGCTTGAATAATGGTTAATATCAAACCATCAGTCTATTTTCAGCAATGACACTGCTAGGCATTCCATATGTGTCCAAAGCAGTAGTTCAATGGTCTTAGTAGCTGCTTCATGGGTTCATGTTTTTAATGATAGACATAGACATAATTTTAGTGAAACACATAGGCTTTGACTGTGTATTAACAATACTCAAAATACTACTTTTATGATATTATGGCTCTTCTGATGGCTAATCACTTTGGCACCCCAACCAGAAGAAAGGGAAAATAGATATTGATGGTATTGAACACATTCATAATGTGGTACAACTATCACCATTATCCATTGCCATAACACTTTTATCTTATAAAACTGCAACTCTATATCCATTAAGCAATGATGTCCCATTTCCCTTTTCTCCCAACTCCTGACAACCATCTTTCTAATTTCTATGTCTATAATTTTGACGACTCTAATTACCTCAAAGAAGTAGAATTTTTTTTTTAATTTTTATTTTATTTTTTTATTTTTTATTTTTTTATTTTTTTATTTTTTATTATTTTTTATTATTTTTTATTTATTTATTTATTTTTTTTGCTTCAACCACTTTATTTGAAAATCCTTAGTGATTTTTTATTTTTATGACCTTATTTCACTCAACATAATATCTTTAAGTTTCATCTTTGTTGTAGCATATGTCAGAATTTTCCATCTTCTTACAGTTGAATAATATTCCTAAAATTCAAGAGCACAAAAAATAAGCAACCTAATTCAGAAGTAAGCAAAGGACTTGAATAGACATTTCTCCAAAGAAGATATACAAATGGCTAATAAGCACATGAAAAAATGCTCAAATCACTAATTATTAGGGAACTGTAAGTCAAAACTATGAGCTATCACTTTATACTCATTAGGATAGCTACTGTCAAACAAAACAAAACAATACAGAATAAAAAAGAAAGCCAGAAAATAGCAACCGTTGGTAAGGCTGTGAATAAATTAAGACTCCTGTGCACTGTTGCTGAGAATGTAAAATGGTACAATTCGTAGAAAAGAGTTTGGTGGTTCTAGAAGAATCTAAAAATAGAATTTTGATATGAATTGTAAACCAGCAATTCTACTTGTGGCTTTATAACCAAAAGAGCTAAAAGCAGTCTCTCAAAGAGACAAGTGTACACTTGTGTTCATAACTGCATTATTCACAATCACTAAAATGTGGAGGCAACCATAGTGTACTTCCATAGATAAATGGATAAGCAAAGTGTGATACAGACAGTTTTTTAAACAAGGGAACATATATACAAATTTCACTCAACTAGAATACTTTTTGCCTCCTAAAAACCTTTAATACTTTGAGCTTGATTTTTCTCTATTAATCTGACCTCATGGTTTTTTTCTTTTCTTTTTTTTTTTTTAAGATTTTATTTATTTGAGAGGATGGGGGAGAGAGAGAGCACGTGAGAGGGACAGAGAGTGTACAAGCAGGACAGAAAGGCAGAGGGAGAGGGAGAAACAGACTCCCGCTGAGCAGGGAGCCCAAAGCGGGGTCTTGATTCCGGGGTGCTGGGATCCAGACCTCAGCTAAAGGCAGTTTCTTAACCAATTGAACTACCCAGCTTCACCTTGTGCTTTTTTTTTCCTAAACTGAAATTTAAATGTTCTTATTATTGACAAATAAATAAATAAAATCTTTAAAAAATATAATATAAAGACACACTATATAATGAAAAATATAAAACAACCATGTGTTCATCTTATGCAATTTACAACATTAACATGTTGTCATATCCTCTCAAATTAATAAATAAAACTTGTAATAAATAAATTCATTTTGTAATAAATAAAATTCATTTCAGAATTCAAAATTCAGAAATAGTACTTGATTTCTTAACTTATATATCTCCCTTTTTGTAAATACATTGACTAGATTTTAATTTTTTTATACATTTAAATTCATACCAACTTTTAGAATGACTATTTCCTTAATACCTTAAAAATCCAGTTATGACCTGAAAATGCTATTTCATTTTTCTTTTAACTTATGATTCTCTTTATAAGAAAGTGAGCGGTTCCTATATTTATGAGCCTACTATAATTACTTTTCTATAACAGTTCACATTAATTGCTTATTAGACTCTTGGTTCTGTTCTAATTTGCTTATTATAGCAATTCATACTTAATAGAATCTGTTCTTCACCTATGATTTTTACTACAAACATTTCTATCCATTTTGTCTTGTGATATACAGCCATTATTTTCTTTTTGTGTGTGTACAGACATCTTTGATTTTTATGCAAAGGAAAAATGTTTGGTCTCATTTTTTATGCTTTTTGGTTTTCCATCATAGTAAAATTAAATATATGTATATCTGTTATCCT
Source organism: Enhydra lutris kenyoni (assembly GCF_002288905.1). NCBI lineage: Eukaryota > Metazoa > Chordata > Mammalia > Carnivora > Mustelidae > Enhydra > Enhydra lutris. The sequence continues at coordinate 76,510 of NW_019154241.1, forward strand.
AATATCTTAATGGATTTGTTTCTGTATTTTATTTTTAACACAGTTAAATTTTATTAAATGTAAAAAGAGAGAGAAAGAAATAATCATACCTGACAGATGACAGATGGTAGCTGGGCTAGCAGCTCTCACATAGGTCATGTGGTTCCCCCTGACATTAACAATTTTGCAGAAAATAAATATCTGACTAGCACTTCCTGTGACATGGATACAACGAAATCAGATTAACGTAAATTAGATATTAGAAGCAAAGTTACTACACAACCACTGAAATGACCAAACATTCCCACAGTTTATGACGTGGATGATGTTCTTTGTTTCAGCAAGTAATAAATCCAACTTTGCTACATGTGTATTCCTAGAGTCTTTGGATTGTAGACATCATATGGAGTGAAATACAAATCCAAGATTATTTTTTTCAGATTGCTGTCTATTTTACCAATGTCATTTGCCAACTCTAGAATACAAACTAATGTATATGTGATCTTTAAAATAATAAAGATAAATAGAATTAGGAATATAACACACACACAAAAACATCCTATATAAATGTAAAATTTAGCAATTGATAAATAATCTATAAATAGTTATATGCATTTGAAATGAAAAACAAACTGGTATTAATACAGGGGCACCTGGGTGGGTCAGTTGATTAAGCCTCTGCGTTCAACTCAGGTAATGATCTCAGGGTCCTGGGATTGAGCCCCACATTGGGCTCTCTGCTCAGCAGGGAGCCTGCTTCCTTCTCTCTCTCTGCCTGCCTCTCTGCCTACTTGTGATCTCTGTCTGTCAAATAAAGAAATCAAATATTTTTTAAAAACTGGTATTAATATAGAATTTTAATTTATCCCTCTTTTTTTAGCATTACAATATAGCTATAGAGTAAGAAAATGTCCAAATGTCTTTGGAAATGGTGTTGTAATTTTTTTTTTTTGACACCTTAAGTTTAATAGATTATATAAGATGTACCTTTATATTATAAAAGGGAAGGTAACAGAAATAATTAGACTTATCTGGATATTCTCCAAAAACAGTTTAACTCAAAACTATTTTACGAGCTAGATTGTTTATCAAAGTAATAGTCAAAAGAGAAGTTCAGTCCTTTTTAAATTGAATGTATCAAATTAAAACATTTATACTGTAATGATTTCATAATCATCAGGATTCATAATAAACCTACTCAAGATCAATCACAAAGACTGATGCAGTAATTATTTAAATTTATATTTTGATTGATAAATTGATCAACTCAGGTATTTATTTATCTATCTACATATTTGTTGATTTTAAGTTCAAAACTCCCTTGTAATAATTTTCTGTAGATATATTATGTTGAGACATAATACCCTAACTGCTCATAATCTGTTTTTTTTAATAGTCTGTTTTTGATACTGGAAACATACCTAGCAAACTACATATCTATATGTTGTGTGTTAACATTCAAGTGAGAAATTTACTGCTTTCCATTTTTGCTAAATGGTCATAAGACATTAGCCAGAACTATTTAGTCTTTTATCACAATAAATGCAAATTGGCCACTCTTTTTGATCAATATTTGTGTGAAAAACTTTACTAAATGTTTTTAAAGTGCACATTTTATACACCATTGCCAAAATTCTGGTAAAATTGTAAAGGCAAGACATTGACAAGAACCCAAACACCAAGGTCTCTTTGACTGTCTTCTACCAGATTTCCTGCAGTTAACCTGCAATACATTTAAAATAAGTTCCTCACACTAACTGCTTATTCTTGGGATAAACTAAAGCCTTTATTTGCTGTAAACTTAGGACTCTAACAGTAACAAAGAGTTACTGAGTATTGTATTCACACTCTGGGAAATTACAAAATAACTCTTCTAATGACAGAGGCATCCATTTCACTGGATCTATTACAAATATCTTTGTAACATCTTGAGAATTAATAAAAAAGTTAGTTGTCTCTATCACTGCCAATCTTTGGAAAAGGTGGTAAGTACAAATTGAATTCTGAAACCAAAACTGGGGACATGTCTTGAAAGAAGTTGCTGTGGCCGATATTGAAGAGGTTACTCCCTATGTTCTCCTCTAGGATTTTGATAGATTCTTGCCTCACGTTGAGGTCTTTTGTCCATTTTGAGTTTATCCTTGTGTATGGTGTTAGAGAATGGTTGAGTTTCATTCTTCTACACATAGCTGTCCAATTTCCCCAGCACCATTGAAGAGACTGTCTTTTTTTAACTGTATATTTTTTTCCTGCTTTGTCAAAAATTAGTTGACCATAGAGTTGAGAGTCCATATCTGGGCTCTATACTCTGTTCCACTGGTCTGTGTGTCTGTTTTTGTGCCAGTACCATGCTGTCTTGGTGATCACAGCTTTGTAGTAAAGCTTGAAATCAGGCAACGTGATGCCCCCAGGTATTTCTTTTTCAACATTTCCTTAGCAGTTCGGGGTCTCTTTGGGTTCCATACAAATTTTAGGATTGTTTGTTCCAGCTCTTTGAAAAAGCCAGTGGAATTTTGATCAGGATAGCATTGAAAATATAGATGGCTCTAGGCAGTATAGATATTTTAACAATGTTTATTCTTTGATCCATGAGCATGGAATGCTCTTCCATCTTTTTGTGTCTTCTTCAATTTCTTTCAAGAGTGTTCTGTCGGCAGAACTTTCAAAGACTCTTAAACTTTTATGGCCTAAAGTATTGCTATTGTTTTTAAGGACAGCTAAATCAACACCTTCTTGGGTTACTACCCCCTTGAAAAATTATTAAGAGGCTACCCCATGTTTGTGAGACTAGCACTGCCAATTCTAATTTTCACACTCAGGCAAGCAGACAAGAACAAATATCACATGTGGCTACATATAGAATATGTCTAATATGTCTAATATTGCCACAATATTCCTCAAGATCTTCCTAAGCAACCTCTGCATGAACAAATCTGGACAACTGATTTCCTAATTAACATCAGAGAAAGACATTATTTGAACCTCACTAGAAAGGACCTGAGCAGATACTATTATCACATCAGTGAAGTCTAAGAATTCTGTCCTTGTGTAAGTGTTTGTTATATAGAGACAGAAGTAATTCTCAAACCACTTGATGATTGTCAAGATTATAAAGATCAAGGTGAAGATTCTCAGAAATCTTCCAGAAGCAAATAGCCTTCGGGAGGTAGATACGTTCCATGTAGGATCCAGAGAACAAGAGCCAGAGCTAGAATCACATTAAACTTCAATATGCTTGCATACATGTGTATTTTTTTTTTTCCTAGTGACATTCCTTTCTTTTTGCTGGTTTAAGATTTTGAACAATTCATATACAGACATCTGTTATCTGTAAATCCCACATTTTTAAAATTACTTTCTGCTTTCTTATTTATTTTCTGGCATAAGTAGAAGACTAGTTGCAATCTAATCATGATTTGGCCCAAGTGAATGATGAAACTCGCTTGTTGAGCTTGTGCACATTTTCTTTTTAGAGCCATCCAGATTCCCTTGATACTAATTTCTTTTAATAATCAATTGGTTTCCTGTGAAATTGGCTCAAGCACTAAGGGATTTTTTAGATGGCAAACACCATAATAAACCACACCTCCAGGAATCTAAAATACTAATAATTCAAGGCAAATTCTAATTTTTGTGTGTGTCTGCAAGCCTCTGCTTTATAAGAGACCCACACAGTAGTGATCATACTACATGCCTGCAATTCAGATGATAGCAAGAGATCTCAGCAAAAGCTTCCAAGGCTACAGAACTCCTTGCCCAAAGCGTTCATTAAATTGAATATTAGTTTGGAATAAGTTTCCTTAGACATAATATTGGCTTCTCCAGAAGGGCTATGTGATGTTTTAAGGGAGGAATATTGTGCCTGCATCCATAAAGAACCTCCAAAGTCTCTGTATGGATGCAATATTCTTCCCAGATCTGAGAAACACAAAAATATTATAAATACAGATTTTTTTTTTTTTAAATAATGCCATATGTTTCTGTGGGTTCTGTGGATTGAAGTTAAGATTTGTTGTCTTGGCTTAACATAAGCACTTTTGAGGCTTGGCTTAAAACTGATTCACAGGCTCTGATAACAATCCTTCTCTTGATATTTTCTGTGATGCTTACTTCAAGTGTGTGATCGTAGAGTCTTAAATGATCTTGTGTAGTGGCTGTCTTGTCCAACAAGTGACCCTCTAAGCAAAACAAAACAAAACACAAGACAAACAGGAAAATATGACTTTCATAGAGGTTGTAATCAATATCCTCAAACACTTATGTGATTACACCACTTCATAAAAAATGACAAAAACAAAAATAAGAAAGGAAGAAATGCGTTGACCACTTCTCCAGATGCTATGGTGATGTTCTACCCTTTAGCTTAAGCTGAAGAATGACAATGAGAGGAGATACTGAGAATGAAATCCATCTACACCCACCCAGCCTAATGTCTTCATTAACAAAAGCTATTACTCAATTCTTTTTTTTTATTATGTTCACTTAGCCAGCAAATAGTACATCACTAGCTTTTGATGTAGTGTTTAATGATTTATTAATTGCATACAATAGCCAGTGCTCATCACAACATGTGCCCTCCTTAAAACCCATCACTTTATTACCCCATTCTCCCACACCCTCCCTTCTGAAACCCTCAGTTTGTTGTCCAGAATCCAGAGTCTTTCATGGTTTGTCTCTCTCTCTGATTTCTTCCCATTCATTAACATGGCCATACTATTCTAGAAAAATTTGTTTGGGAAGATGAAATTGTATGTAATTGTTGGCTTTAAAAGTTTTCAGAGAGTATTCAATTACTAAAAATTAAAGCTCAGCTAGGCATAATGACACTGGGAAGATGTGCTTCTCCTGGTCTTGACTGCTGACATCTCTGTGTCCACCAATACTAAATCATTATATTATGCATTTTTCCCAACTATCATCAAGACATCACACTGACTTACCTTAAAGCAGACTCCCCAACAAATTTCAAATTTATTCTACCTATTCTCATCCTTTTCTGAGATACTACTAAGACTCTGTCAAGAATTAATCTCCACTACTATGGTAAGCAATGAATTTCACTTTGCTTTGTCAACAGATTGTTCAAGGGAGTCAATATTTGGCATTTTAAAAGCATGGCTGGGAGAAAAATAGAAGGAAAGAGATCAATTAGGACTTTTATATCAGGTTGTTTGAACAAATGTGGAACGTGGGTGAGTAAATTGAGAGAATAAACTTTTCTTTTTGTGGGTGAAACCTTTCCCTGATCAAAAAGTGCATATGTATTAGAAGAAGAATGTCTTCAAATACAGTAATTCACAATATATATTGTGTATCCATACAAATCATATGCATATATTTATTTTTATATATATAGTACATTTTCATAAAATTCAAGGTACTTGACTGAATAGTCTAGTGGGGAGGGGTGGCTTGATGGAACTACCTATGCAAATTATGTGACATTATCACTACTTCAATCTGTAAAAGCAAAAAATGATACAGTATTTCATGGTTGCATTAATAAAATACTTTGAAAGTATGCATATATTCTGTTTAGTTCTTCACTTTCATTCCCAGAGCAATAAAATCTACAAGAATAAATGTCCCATCCAAATCAAATGAAGTATCATTTACAATTTTTTTATTTTTTTTGCCTCGTATCTTTTAGAAAAAAAGTAGTTGTGGAGACAGACATACCTTTGATTAAGCTTCAGGGAAATTTGAAATGAAGTACAATATATCTCATAGACTTTTCAGTAGAAAATCATAAGTAAACTCAATGCCTGAAATTTTCGAAGACAGATACTTTACTATACCTTATAGGTTTTCAACCTTATATTACTTTTTTTCATTTTTTGAATAGATTAGGAAATTCATAAATTTGTAAAAATTCATCATATTGTACACTTGAGGTCATTTGGATCTTTATGTGTTATGCCTTAATGTAAATAATAAAAGAAAATGTTAGTGGTAATTTTCTTCATGAATCTGAAAAATAAGCATTTTTCCCATTTTGCAAATTAAGTTGATTTCTTTGAGGGTCCTGTATATAAAAAGAGATATCTCACACTAAGAGTTTCTTCCTGATTTATTATGTTTCTTCCTAGGTGTCCTAGCAAGGTGAAAGAGCAAGAAAAGCAGATGGAAAACAGCAGGTACACATTTTTTGATGCAAGAAGCTCATTCATGATGATGACACTATTACTGTTCAAGATGGAAACAATGAAATGTAATTTAAGGTGAATAAGCAATAGAAGTGCAATTGATCAAAGTAAATGAATACCAGCTCTGTTTGAAGAATAAAAATAGTGATGGTGTATTTCATTCAGATATAACTACTCTCTTAAAAGTATAAATGGAAGCTAATGACCGCCTTAATAATAATTACATGTTTCTTTATTAACAGGAATTTTCCCAATATCATCTTAAAGATGCAAGCAGGTATGAAAATAATTCCACTCAAAAAGCAATACCACACTTCAAAAGTTTCAGAGTCATTGCTTCAAAAGAACTATTGAATTATATTATTCTTTTTTAAAATATTTATTTATTTATTTATTTATTTGACACAGAGAGAGAGCACAAGTAAGCAGAGAGGCAGGCAGAGAGAGCGGGAATGTAGGCTTCCCGCTAAGCAGAGCGCCCAATGGGGGGCTGCAGGAATCCATCCCAGGACCCTGAGACCATGACCTGAGCTGAGGGCAGAGGCTTAACCTACTGAGCCACCCAGGCACCCTGAATTATATTATTTGTAACCTGAAACAGTATCAACATTGAGATATCAGACAAAAAATATGTTCTTATAGTTGTCCTAACCAAGATATTTATCATGCTTTCACTATATTCTATTTGGATATTTAAATAGCATTCATATCTTTCTAACCTCATTCTGTCTGACCACAAATCACTATTATTTGCTCTTAAATTTCCTTAGAGAAAATGAAAAGCACTTGTTTTCTATTTCTATATCACATTCCTTAATGTACTTTGTGACCCCAAAGGATGTTAATTCAACTCTTTTCACCTCACTTATTTCATTTAGATTTCCAGTCTTTTAATTACATCTCTATCCTCTGCAGTCAATTTCTCTTCAATTTCAAAGCATAGAATTATACACAATGCCAAAGTGAATGTTTACTCTTTGTTAAGTATGAAAATTGGTCTTACTTTTTAGCCAAATGGCTTTGTTGCATTTCAGTATGTTTATTTTTAATGAAATACAACATGCTCAGCTCTTTATATATTCTGAAACTTTGGTCTTTAATTCTTAACCAGATGTGGAAAATTCTTTCTACCTAGTATGTAAAGATACCTTGTGAAAGCAAAATGGCAGTGTCAAAGACAAATGTCTCAAAATAAAACAAACAGAATACTTTTTTTTTTTTTTTTTTTTTTAATAAAGAGGGGTAAGTTAGCATGGTTGACAGGAACTTTTATTTACAGGGGTGGAGTAGTTAAGCAGACATGATCAAGATGTTTCATGGGGAATACCTGTTTCTGCAGTCAGAATGAGCCATTAGAAGAAGATGTTTTCTTCATTAAGCTTAAGAATAAGCCCTAGTGCAGGATTTTGTGGGGGAGGAGAGAAGCCAGGAAGTTTGGTCAAGCCAAGTAACAGGCAATTCTGAGCACTTGGTGAGCAGAAATACACTGCTTAAATTTAAGCCCAGTAATTCTGAAATCTAGATAGGATGCTATGAGAATTTTTAAGACAGTTAAATTAGATTTCATAGAACTAAATCACAGCTGCTTGTATCGATGACCTCTATCTATATTATTTATGATAAATGATAGCTTTTGTATTCAATATGCTATTTCATTTTTTGCACATTTTATCACTGTCTTACCCCAGGCTGCTAGAGCAAAATAAACTGGATGGCTTAACCAACACTTATTTCTCACAGTTTTGGAGACTAGAAGTCTGAATCAGAGTGCAGCATGGTCAGGTTTGGGTGAGAACCCTCTTCCATGTGGCAGGCTGCCCACTCTCATTTTATCCCCACAGTGGTAGAGAGAGAGCTCTGGTCCCTTCATAGTCTATTAGGGAAATCACTCCCATTCAAGAGGGCTCCACACTCATGACCCAATTACCTCCCAAAGACTGCACTTCCAAATGCTGTCACACTGGGGATTAGATTACAACATACAAATATTAGGGGGACACAAACATTCAGATCACAACAGTTGCTCATATATTATATTATCTATGTATTATGCTATTTTAGCAACATTCTATTGTAACACTTGGGAAATAAAACATAGAAATTGGGAAAGACACAAACATAGAGTTCTTACTAAGCTCTTTTCACATGATAACTCTATTTATGAAAAGAATGGACACTGGAAAACCAGCTGCATTTTAACTTAAAATAACATATAAATAATTTTTACATAAAAAGAGATCTTAGTGAAAAAATGGACTATGCTCAAATTAGTGATTTTCAGACATGCACTTGACTAGTAGAAATCTTTTAATTTGGGTGGAATAAGATGTAATAGTTTAGAAAATAAGAACACATTCTCTTTTTATAAAAATAGCATACCTATCACTTTACTACTGCTATAATAATTGACTTTCTTATCTAACTCAGAGTGGAAATTTGTAGTTATAATTTTTAGATGTGAAATGATTTTTAATCCATATGATTATCATATGAGTACTTGTTGTAAAATATTAAAGTCCCTAGGCTTAAAGAAAGACTTATCAGAATATCACATCCTTGAAAATATGTTGAAATCTCTCTTTACCAAATACAATTTCTTCCACTTTATCAAGAAATGTATGTAGTCTTACTGGAGGTGGCCCACATTTAAAGAAGTCTGTGCTTGCTGAGTTAACTTCAGCTCCTTGAAGGCCAATTCATCAGGTAACCGTAATTTGTAAAAGGAAAGCAGAGGGGTACCTGGGTGGCTCAGATGGTTAAGCATCTGCCTTCACCTCAGGTCATGATCTCCAGGTCTTGGGATTGAGCCCCATGTCAGGCTCCCAGCTTAGCTGGGAGTCTGCTTCTGCCTTTCTTCCTGTTTCAACATCAACTATGTTTCTCCAAAGGCATATGAAATGTTTAAATGTATCTTACCAAATAAGCGATAGAATAATTGTTGCAAATATTTTATTGAAACTCTGACCTTTCCAGACAATTTTCTGCCTTTCTCAATTGCAATCTTACAGGAAGGAAAAGTAAAGAGCAATACAACCTATCTCACAATTATTCTGTACTTGATTAATTTGTTGTTAATAAGCTGCACTTTTCCTTGAATATGTTTTGAGGATACCTTTTTGCATTAAGTTACTTTTTTCTTCTCAAAAAAAAAAGTAATTGAAAATGAACACTTAGTGATTTGCCTTGTACTTACATTTAAATAAATTGTGGGGGTATTTTTTTGTCCTTACCTTCATTCAAAATAAGGTCTGCAGGTTCACCATGGCATTTAGTATAGCCTACCAGACAGCAAAACTACAGATCCCTTAGATTTTACAAGATTCATTGTAGGAATATACAAATATATAGTAAGCTCTAGCAGAGTCCAACAATGTAATTAAAAGATAATTTTATACTTGAAATCATAGATCACAAGAGGTTCGTAGATGGAGTTTAGTTGACTTATATAGCATCTGCTTCTCAGGAAATGATGATAAGGGTAAATATACTTATTTATTTTTACTTTGTTACAAATTATTGGCTTCAAAATGTAAAGTAAATCAGGAAGAACTTAGTTATTTCATTTTCTTGATTTGAGGTCAATCAAAGAGATTTTCAAGATACATAACTTCAGTAGAAATGTATGGTTCAAATAAAAATGGTTATATAAGATAAAAGCTTAAAGTGTGAGAATTAATCTGGACAGTGTCAACTTAATTTAATAATCTTAATCCTTATCCACTATATGGAAAGTTTTGATAGGAATCAGGGATGTTTTCCTGATATTGAAGAGTATGACACAGGTTCAAACTGTTATATTTATTGAAACCCTATTCAGTTTTACTTAAATAATATTTATTTTATACCAAATTAGAAGTATTTGTTTACATGACAGTTTGAAGATCGTCAGAGAATGTAATGCTTGAAAAATTACATATCCTAAAAATGAAAGACTATTGCTTATTGTGAAATATAATGTTCATACTTAAAAGTTCATGTAATGACAAAATTCCCCTTAATTTCTAAAGAACTACTTTTCATAATAGTGATATATCATCATGTTATTTCTTATTATACATCTAATATAGTTTCATTTTCTAAAAGCTGGCAAACAGAAAAGTGTTAGTTTAAATTCCTGAAATATATCGATATGGGACTACTTTTAGAGATTCATATTATTTATTTTAAAGTACTTCTTCCATTGGTCTTCCATTCTCTTTTCAATACACAAAAACACATACATGATTCATATTGTTATGTAATATTATTATCTTAATATGAAATATCACTATTTAGTATTTACATTATCTTCTTTTACACCTATAGTCAATAATGATTAAATAAATAAATAAATAAATAAATAAATAAAATGTACCAAACACTTAAACATTTTTTATAGGTTAGAACTCTTGTTTGGTTACTGAAATAAAACAAAAGGGAAAAAAAATACAATGATCAAAAAAGTAGAATTTTCCTTCTTTTTTTTAGACTCAGAAACACGTAGTACTATAACAAATAGACATTAAATGTGTTAAAAACTCTTCCATTTTTTCACAAGCATGTTTTACATTCAAAGCATCATTTAAATTTATTTCCTTTTCTATGACAAGGATCAAATATTAGGTGCTTTCACCAGGAACTTCCCCTTCCCTTTGTTCTTACATAAAGCTGTTCCCTAGTGAGTTATGTAAAAAAAGAATAAAATGAATGACATGAATTAGCTTCATTGATCAAATTTTGTCATAATTTCCCTTTATTCTTTAATTTTTAGTGGCTTAGATTGGTTCTTTACTGGTCAGGAAGAGGAAAAATAAAGCAGGCAGGAGATGGGTGTGCATTGCTACAGGCTTGTGAATGTACTTCTTTTAGTCTGACTTATAAAAAATAATGTTGAACCTTGAAGGAACAACAAGTGCTAGTTCCCAGTGAGTAACAACAAAGTACTGCACCTAAGTGAGCTGCTGTCACTCTCCCCATGATTCTTATTCACATCTATGACAGTATGAGAAGAAAGCAAAGAGATATTGTAATGACTGCAATTCTAGTAAAATCTCAAAATCAAAAGAATTTTTCTAATATCAGGGTAGAATTTTTATCTAGTATAAATTGCAGAAATGCAATTTTTATCTAGTATAAATATACTTATTTTGGAGCTCTTCACTCAGGGACCAAATGAAAACTTGTCAAAGTATCACTAAGGTGTTCAGATTGATAAAAAGTTGGGGTAAGAAATGGAATTTTGAGTCCTGACATTTTAACCACATACACTGCTGTAAAAGCAAATTGAGTAAAATATTTTTGTTATAGAAACTCCACGGATTTTCTGAACTTTTATTTCTTTTAAAAGAATATTGAGGGATTTGTTTTATTGTTTTATTGTTTGTTTGTTTCTATTTTATTGATTTCTGCTCTGATCTTTATTATTTCTCTTCTCCAGCTGGGTTTAGGCTTTCTTTGCTGTTCTTTCTTCAGCTCCTTTAGGTGTAGGGTTAGGTTGTGTATTTAAGACCTTTCTAGTTTCTTAAGAAAGACTTGTATTGCTATTTATTTTCCTCTCAGGACTGCCTTTGCTGTGCCCCACAGATTTTGAAAAGTTGTGTTTTCATTATCATTTGTTTCCATGAATTTTTTCAATTCTTCTTTAATTTCCTGGTTGACCCATTCATTCTTTAGTAGGATGGTCTTTAGCCTCCATGTATTTGGGTTCTTTCCAAACTTCCTTTTGTAGGGATAGAGGGTACATACCTCAATATCATCAAAGCCATCTAGGAAAAACCCACCGCAAATATTATTCTCAATGCAGAAAAACTGAGAACCTTTCTGCTAAGGTCAGGAACACAGCATGGATGTCCATTATCATCACTGCTATTGAACATAGTACTAGAAGTCCTAGCCTCAGCAATCAGACAACAAAAAGAAATTAAAGGCATCCAAATCGACAAAGAAGAAATCAAACTCTCACTCTTTGCAGATGATATGATACTTTATGTGGGAAACCCAAAAGACTCCACTCCAAATCTGCTAGAACTTATACAGGAATTTAGTAAAGTGTAAAATCAATGCACAGAAACCAGTTGCACTTCATACACCAACAACAAGACAGAATAAGGAGAAATTAAGGATTCAGTCCCATTTACAATTGTACCCAAAACCATAAGATACCTAGGAATGAATATAACCAAAGAGGCAAAGAAAACTATAAAGTTCTCATGAAAGAAAGTGAGGAAGACACAAATAAATGGAAGAATGTTCCATGCTCATGGATTAGAAGAACAAATATTGTAAATTGGCACAATAGCCAAACTATGGAAAGCACCTAGATGTCCATCAATAGATGAATGGATAAAGAAGAGGTGGTATACACACACACACACACACACACACACACACACACTCTCTCACACACACTGGACTACTATGCAGCCATCAAAAGAAATGAAATCTTGCTGTTTGTGACGACATGGATGGAACTAAAGGGCATTATGCTGAGCAAAATAAGTCAATCAATGAAAGACAATTATCATTTGCTCTCCCTGATATGAGGAATTTGAGAGGCAAGGTGGAGTTTTGGGGGTAGGGAAGGAAAAAATGAAACAAGATGGGATTGGGAGGGAGACAAACCATAAGAGACTCTTAATCTCACAAAACAAACTGAGGGTTGCCAGGGGGAGGGGTTTAGGGAGAGAGTGGTTGGGTTATGGACATTGGGAAGGGTATGTGCTATGGTGAGTGCTGTGAAGTGTGTAAACCTGGCAATTCACATACCTGTACCCCTGGGGCTAATAATATATTATATGTTAATAAAAAATTTAATTTTAAAAAAGGATATTGAGGGACACCTGAGTGGCTCAATCAGTTAAGCATCTGCCTTTAGTTCAGGTCATAATCCCAAGGTCCTGGAATGGAGATCCACATCAGGTTCCCTACTGAGCAGGAAGCCTGTTTCTCCCTCTGCCCCCTACCCCTGCTCATGCTCTGTCTCTCTCTCACCCTCTCTCTTTCTCTTTCTGACAAATAAATCAACACAATCTTTAAAAATAAATAAGTAAAAGTGTATTGATTAGCTGACTTGGACCTAAAAAAATTAGATAAAGTTATACAATGTAATGATTCTTTGTCTGGAATTCAGCAATATCGAATCATAGAATGGTCCCTGTCGCTAACAAATCAAAGCACCTTGATTAGTAGATGGTCACAGATCAAAGAGATTAGTATAAACCAGGACCAGGAGTACATTCTTGATATTTAAAAAATAAAGTCTAGATGAGTAAGGAAAGGCATTATCTCTCAGGGAGTGCTAATCATTTCTCTGTGTAACAGTGTTCAGAGAATGGGGTAAATCCATACTTCCACATCTTCAAATTATTAAGGATTCAGTCTTCACTCAGATCTCTCCTGGAAGATTTAAGCAACAAAGACTTCAGTAGCACAAACTAAAACTTTTTAATATGTAGGTTTGTAACATACAGTCATTTCCTCATTATTCCATAGGTCACAATCTCAAGGTTACAACTGTCCCTTATCTTTGCATTGGGCCAATTAAACACAGTTGGAATAAATCAAATGTTGTGTGAGACAGCAGTGTAAAATTACAGAGGAAAGTATCTTTAAAAGAATTGCAGTCATTAAGTTTAACCTCAAAAACTGTTTGGTATTAACTTTCTTATTATCTCATTTCATCCCTTTTATGATCTCATTCTAAATCACTGCCTTTCAAAAAATAGATATTATGAACTTGTAATAGTGTAAAATAAGCATTTCAGTAATAAGTTAGGTGATGTAATAAATGTGAAATAATGACTTAATTTTACTTTAATCCACAAAATGCAAAATATTTTCTAAAGTGGTTTTAAAATACCAGGAATGTTTACTAAAAAATATGAATAAAACAATTTAAATTTTAGTTGTCTTAATTTGACTTAATATGTGAATTTAGATAATAACCATGAAATGCTTAGGAGATATGTTACTATCTAGACAAAATAACATGTATAAGAAATTTCTGTTTCTTTCAGATGCTTAGCAAATTTCTTCATTCACCTCAATATTTGTGTTTAATTTGCATTATATTAGATTTTGGTACTTTTGTTAGATCTTTAAGAGTATAACAGAATATCTGAGAGTGGTAGATCAATTGGATTCATTTTACTTTTCAAAACATGCATATATATTTATAGAACTAAATATGAATTAAAATTGAGGAACTAACATTGCCTATATCATGTATAATCACATCTAGATGAATTAAAAAACCAATTCAAAAATAATTGGTGAGGATTCTCTCCTTCAATGGTGTTTCAACATATGGATACTTTTAAAAATATGACTTAAACAAGGCTAACTTCTGGTGACTAGCACCCAGAAGACTGTGCTAATCCCTGGTAATTGATGAAAACTTGTATGTAGGCAGGATCTGTGTTTGAAGTCTTAACAATAATCACCAAGTCACACATACTAGTCACCTGATACACATCCCTTTTCATGGATTTGCACAAATTCAAGTTGAATGAAGCTATTGTCTTTCTTTACTCAACAAAGAGTAAAGTAAGTAAAAACTATCTCTTATATAAAGTCGTTCACCACATTGATGGTCACTTTTATTAGAAAGCCCACTCTGTTAACAGATGAAGTCAAGAAGGAAAGAAATGAGGGTTCCAAAATTATTAATACCATCAGATCATCAGACTATCAACAGGGAAAGCAAAAGCATTTGAGGTGGTAAAGATTAAGTCATGTAACAAGAAAGGAGCAGAAGGCTTTATAAAATTGAATGTACACTTCTTTCAAAATAAATTAGAAGGATGTTGTAGATCCCCTCTCACCAGACTTTTGTCTGTTTCCAAGAGCTCTCTACTCAGGAGATTCTGAGAGAATGCCATTACATATTGTTGTCCACATAAACTGTGGGAGCTACACTCTATACTATGGTTTCAGTACAGTAGTAAATTATGTAAATTTATGTAGTAAATTTCAATTTAGGCCGCTACAATATTTTTCCTATTTCTTTAAAAAATAATTGTTTTATTAATCTTCAAAGTGTACCCTAGAAGGAAAACAATACCAAGAATAATTATCAAATCCACGTGAATGATGCAAAGAACAACTAATTAACTAAACAAAAGTGGTATTGCTTCATTATAAGGAAATAATTTAATATTTCCCTAGATGAGGCCAGGGTTATTCATATACTAAATAGAAAAATATATATGTTACAAAAATTGTTTAGCCTACCAAAGGACACAAAGGCAAAATACATAATTTTAGGGTCTAGGATAATAATTTCTATATTCACCAAGTCTTTACACCTAATGTAATTTACTATTACATAAACAGTAGAGTAGAAAACCTTTGATTCTAGTGAAGAATTTAAGAAAGCTGGTTTTAGCACTGAAAGTATTTCAAAACATCAATAAAATGAGGAAATATGCTGAGAGTAAGTCAATAACTTTTACAATACCAATTCGTTTGCAAACAAACTCCAAATCAGTGAAAAGTGCATGCAAATGACTCCATTAAGTTTAATCTGGTTTGAAAAGAAAGTATGCTTAAGGATGTAATGAAAATTGAAGCACTACTTTAATTATCTGCATAAATTACTTAGCCATCAGTATAAAAAAATGTAGTAATGTGTTTTGGTTAACAATTGAGTATTTAAGCAAGATAACATGACTAGGTTTCTACTGAAAGTCAAAGAAAAAAAATCACCATATAAAATTTTGATAAGGTGATTATATAGAAGATGAATTGCAATGATATTTCACTTCTGATAACTAGTAGAAGATGATCAAATATTGAGAACCAATAGAAGTTTTATGTTACTCTATTTTAGTATACATTTTCAAAATAGTATTTAAAAACTAATGTGAATACAATTTTCAGTGTTCTCAAACCTTTACAGATAATTGAAGAATTTACAATATTATGCATCATCTCAGGTCAAAGTTAATTAAAGTGCATGCTTGGATGCTTCATCAGGTCTTCCAAGATTATAGACTAAAGAATTATTAAACTAATTGCATCATGGAACAAAACTAAAAATAATAACTTCAGTGTAAATACTTCATTATTTATTTCAAATTTAAATTAATTCAAAATATTATAACTTATAAATATGCTTTCAGTGAGTTTATAGACACTGAATGTATTAACTAATTTTATGACATTTTAGGATGGTGTTCCTTGGGTAGTTGAGGAAGGAGTAGGGGTATCTGGGGAGGGGGTAACTCACCTGAAAGGAAATTCAGAGCTTTTTAAGTGTTTCAAATATACATATAAAAAAGAAAAGATTAAACATATTTTAAGAACTATATGGAGGTAAGAAGAAAAATAAATTTATTTTTTCTTATCATCCTTTTACATCAATTTAATTCATCTAATTTAATCTACTTAAAATAGTTTAATTAAAGATTTCTAAAAAGTTAAAAGGATGCCTACAGTTAAGAAAATTCAAATAATTTCTCTGATTGTAAGATACTAGGTAGCTTTTAGCCAGAGGTTAATTCAAATCCAAAATTCTTTCCCATATTTCCCTTCGAAGATCCTAAAGACTAAAGTGACCTCTAAAGGATGTAGCTTCAGTCACTTGATAATCTTCATTTATGCATTTCACATAGCACTGAATTTTGTGAAGATAGAACCTTCTGCTCTGAGGAAAACATGCTTTCTTTCAAATTTATTTGTAAAATCTATGTTTCCTAAAATAATAAATCTTCTTTGATAACCAAGAGGAGGGCTAGAAAATTTGTAAACCAGTCACTTCCTGATCTTACATGGGAGGAAACCCATTTCCCAAGTAACAAGATGTACTAGATAAAAACATATATTCTCCACAAGAGAATTCATTGGCTTGAAGTAAAACTCTCTTTCCAACCACCTCTCCTATTCCTTGTATTCTTCTCAACTTCTTTTTCACTTAATCACCAGATTTATATAATTAAGGCCATCAAGAACCTACATCATAAACTGTAGCCTAGTGCTAATCAACATTGATGATTAATACATTAATTTTATTTGGGAATCCCTCCTATGCATAGCTGGGGTTGTCTTCCAAGAGCAATAAGGGAAGATGAAATTCCCTAGTTTTCCCTTTTTTCCTTCTGTGCTGATGACACAGAAACTCAGAGAAGCACAAATAGGCAGAAAGGCAGGTGACAGATTCTGGTATGAATGCTGAACTCATGGATGACCAGACATGGGGTGGAGGGGAGGTGGGTACCAAACGTATCAATCATGACTGCCTAATCTGAAGTCTATGACACTTACTACCCCAAATCTTACTTGAAAAAGCACAAAGTTGGGTTAGGTAAATTTAATTCACTTTGACAGCAGAGCTCTCAAAAGAGAGGAGATCATAAGGAAAAATGTTCAAACACCTGGGAAAAGAAGCACTAAGGAAAAAAAAAAGTAACAGATGGAAACAACCTGTCATAGAAAGAGTGGAATTAATGAAATGAAAGTCAAAATTAAAATAATATCTTTACACTGATAAGAAAATATCAAAGATACTAAAAACACAATTGTTGAGCTAAAGAATCTAGAGTTAGACATGAATGGGAGAATTGTACAGTAGCAAAATGTGAGTAGGCTGGAAATCAGGATTAAAAAAACTCACCCAAGAGGTATAAAGAAAGCAGATAAAATGAGAGAGAAAATGAGAAAAACATTAGAATTAACTCAACAACTGTTAAGGAATCTAGATGGTAAAATGATATAAATAGAAAGTAATTGATATTTGCACAAATAGGAAACAATGATTTCTGAGAACTATTAAAAATAGATTGAAAGGGCTCATAAATCTCTGAAAAAGGTAGGAGAGACTAACAATAAACAAAAAAAAATGGAAAAGCTATATCAAGAACTCTGAACACACTGTGAAACTTGAGATTATTTTAAAAAGAGGATATTCTAAACAAAAGAAGATAGTGCTCATACAAGAAAAATAGATAAATCAAAATATATTTCTCAAATACATCACCAGGTGAAAAAAGACAGTGTAGTAATACCTGTAATAATAAAAACAATATGAAAAGTAAACCCAGAATTTTATATAAATCCAAGCTAGTTGCCAGCAAACTATGGCCTGCAGGGCAAATCCAGCCTGCTGCTTGTTTTGTATAAAATTTCTTTGGAGCACAGCCTCATCCATTTATTTATATTTTGCCTATGGTTGTTCTCCTGACATAATGTCAGAGTCCACATAGTAATCCCCCCTTATCCATGGGGAATATGTTCCAAAACCCCAGAGGGATACCTGACACTACTGATGGTACCAAGCCCTACATATACTATGTTTTTTCATGTACATTCATACCTGTGATAAGGTGTAATTTATAAAGAAGTCACAGAAAGAAATTAACAACAGTAACTAATCGTGAATAGAGCAATTATTATAATATACTGGAATAAAAGTTACTAGAATGTGGTGTTCTCTTTCCCTCTCAAAATGTATGTTTGTATTCTACTCACACTTCTGCTTCTTGTAATGATGCGAGATAAGCGTGATGAAATGAAGAGAGGTGAATGACATAGGCACGGTGACATAACATTAGGCTACTATGGACCTTTTGATGATTCCTACAAAGGAGGATCATCTGCTTCTGGACTATAGTTGATCACGGGTGACTGAAACCACGGAAAACTCAGAAAAGGGGAAAAAATTGTACTCAAGAGAGAAACCACATAGAAACCACATGACTAGCAAGACCTCAAATATTTACTATCTCACTCTTCATGGAATAAATGTATTGACTTCTGATCTAAACTCTCATTTAAATGTCAGAGTGAATTATGTATTTTCAGGCATCTCAGGACTATTACCTCAGAAAGACAGTCTTTGAAGTAAATTTGGAAATATTCTCAATAAGAAGAGTAATTAATCCAGTTGGAAGCAGTAAGATATAAAAAATTAGAAAATAAAATCTTAATAAAAATCTACTGATGACTGAATTTAAAAAATGGCCAAACAATAAAGGTATAAACATAAAATATAAATATATAATATTCCAGGTGGAATCAATTGGACCAATGTAAGGAGAGCAGAAAGAACATGAGAGACCTGAGGGGTTGAAAAAATCTCTAGTTCTAGAAAAGATACAGATATTGGTAAATTTCAACATTAATGGGGAAATTGAGTTTGAGTCTTACTAAGCTAGTAACCATTAGAAGAATAAAAACAAAATACACACATTTCAAAGCAGCAGAATAAAATGATATGAAAATAAATTTAAAAAGGAGAGGACAGAAAACAAAATTTAGTTAGGTGGCAATGTAAAATAGCATAATCTTAACATTAAGATAAATGTTAATTGGTTGTACTTAATGATTGAAAATTAATTCTCTCAGGTTAGATAATAAAGTAAGCAAAGCAACTCAAGCAATATATTGTCTGTAAGAGATAATATTGCAAACCAAAGAATAGAATATTGTTGGAAGTATAAATATGCATACGTTAAACAACATACAGGGAAGGTGAATTTTAGTAGGTGTATTAGAATTTAAGGTAAAACTATTAGAGAATATTTATACATGCAAATGCATTAACATCTCAAGAAAATCTAAGCCATAGACATATTTAATCAATAAAATACATAGACTTGTTGATGTAGTAATAATTTTAATTTGATATTTTTAGTATAGTCCTTATGGTATATTAATGCAGAAAAAAATAAGAATATTATTAAAAAATTAGAATAATAAGACTTTATACATGCAACTCTCTTTATAAAAACTCTGGATGACAAACCATGAGAGACTGTGGACTCTGAGAAACAAACTGAGGGTTTTGGAGGGGAGAAGGGTGGGGGGTTGGGGGGGATATTAAAGAGGGCACATATTGCATGGAGCACTGAGTGAGGTGCATAAACAATGAATTTTGGAACAACAACAAAAAAATTGATTAATTAATTTAATTTAATTAAAAAAAACTGTATGAAAGATCCAGTTTGAAAAAAACTGTATCTAGGATTATATGTTTATTTTATAAGAAAATAAGTCTAAATTACATATATTCAAAAGAAAAACATTATAGTAATTCAACAAAGAATAAAAATTATTTTCAAGATACAATTGACAACTTATTGGCCCACAAAACCTCAATACATTTCAAGAAATCAAGATTGTTAAAACTGTCTAAATAAAAAATACACATCAAAAATTTGATTATCCCATTCAAAGATCTAAGAAAATAGAGGAAAAAACTATAAAAGATCACATAATTCAAAATGTATGTTAGCAAACAAAAATAGATCAATAAAAATATGAAACATGAAAAGAATGAAAGATAGTTATTAAAAATTAGATCTCTGGCCTGAATTTTTCTTTGGACAAGTTCTATCAGTCATTCAAAAAGTACATATTTTCTCAACTAGCTAATATGGTTCAAAACATAAAGAAAGAGGAAAGCTTTCCTAATTTATTTAAATAGCTGTAATAATTGGAAAAAAAGAAACTACAAAATGAAATTGTAATTACTACTGTTGATGCAAAAGTTATAAGTAATCAGTGGGAATAAACCAGTTACTATATGCTAAAAACTAACAGTAGACAATTAGGCACCATGTAAGGAATAAAAACATGGATGAATATTACAAATGTCAAATATATAAATTAAAATGGAAAACAAACATCACAAATATTTTCCCCTTATGGTTGCCAAATATTATTTCATAAAATTCAGCATGCATTCTTAAGTAAAAAATGTAAAAAGATTTATTTATTTATTTATTTATTTATTTAGTAAAAGATTTTTTTTTTTAAAAGATTTTATTTATTTCTTTGATAGACAGAGATCACAAGAAGGCAGAGAGACAGGCAGAGAGAGAGAGGGAAGCAGGCTCCCCGCCAAGCATAAAGCACAATGCAGGGCTTGATCCCAGGACCCTGAGATCATGAGCTGAGCCGAAGGCAGAGGCTTTAACCCACTGAGCCATCCAGGCTCCCCTATTTAGTAAACAGATTTTAAATGTTTATATTACCCCTTTCTCTATATCAGGTAAGAGTTAATGAGGAAAGTCCAAAAGCTTTAAATGGAGTTAAGAAATTCTCTTTTCTATTAACAGCTGATCTAATGTGAGTAAATTTGTGATCTGCCACAAATGTAAGAAAATATTCTTTAATTCCATTTCTCAATAATGCATTGCTAAAATATCATTACATTAATTTGAGTTTTATTCTATACAAAAGAAAGAAACATTTTTACTCTGAATTATTTATTTCTATAATAAAATCTACTCAAGAAATTTTATTCAAAAAATTATGTCATATTCATGTAGAACTCTAAATTAGAAATGTGTGAAAGCATTCATATAGACTAAGAAAAAATCCAAAATATTTGACATTTGAACATATTTTGTCAGAATTAAATAGTTAAGTGTCCTTGAATGACACCAGCTTTCTTACTTAAGACTTTATCTATTAATATGACATATATTCAGAAAATATCTTTGAAGAATAGGGAACAGAGAATAACCACCTATAAGAACAAAATTTTTTATGTTAAATATTTCCTCCATATCAATTAATTAGCAAATATTCAAAAAATTTCAAATTGTTTTTACTTCTTAAGGAATGTTTTTGGGTGTGTAAGTTAAGAGATCAAATCTAAACTACTACTTTAATATAAATACCCAATTTATATAACTTTATAAGTCACAGAGTATATCATATGGTCTCTAATATGATTCCCATAATATTTCTGAGAGGGGACATTATAACGTTTCTCTTTTTAAAATGAGGAAAGTAATGTTCAGAAATGAAGTCATACAATTAAAGTGAGTAGCAAGAAATCTGCTTTAGATATAACAATGCAAATCATTCAAATATTTCTCTAACAAATGATTTAATGAAAGAGCTTGTTGCCTTACTTCATCTTGGCTGTATCATTGTTATGTCTGCACTGCTCTGGGATAGAGCTGCACTGTCAGTAGTTGGCTAAGTTGTTTCAAATAGTAATCTAACACGCATTGCAGTTATTAGCTCAATGACGATGCGACTTGTTGAAAGAATATTCAGACGGCTTTACTTGAATATTTCACTGAGCGAGAAACAAACTGTTAGAAAGCAGAGTGACTTCAACCCTTGGACTGGTGTGGAGCTTAAAAGCATGACATTACAGAATGGCTTATAAAGTGAAAATGAGAAAATTGTTCAACCTTTACAATAATTAGTTATTAAAGCCATTTCCCAGGCAGCAAGGGATTGGCTAAAAGTAATTATCTTATACCATTTTAAGAAGATGATTTGTTTTATTTATGACTATCAGAAGCATTTATAAGAACTACCCAAATCTAAATTTTGCTTACATTTATGAAATAAAGTAGATTAAGTGTTGGTTATTGGCTTACCTGGGTTTTGTCTGTTCTTGGGATCTTCCATCCTCGTTTCCATCCTGTTTTATTTTAAAAGACTGGAACAAAGTATTCTCTAAAACTGTAATGAGTTTTGAATTTTGGTTGTGAACAGAGGACACTTTGGCAACTACTAAAATATAAATCAAATAAAATTAAAAAGTCAAACACCTTAATGATATAAGTTCATTGGGATGATTCCTGCTTAAATAATTGAATGATGAACTGAAGATATTTAGGTACAATAACATTTTCTTTCTAGCCCCGCAGGCTAATAGTGTGTTTTGACGTATAACAATTCTTCAATAGATTTTGTTGAGTGAATGAATGCATGACACTAGAACACTCTATGTTATTATTTGATATACCATTGATTACATTATTATTTTTGACCTGTCAATAATTGTCAGGAACATGTAATTGCAAGTGCAATTCAGTTTATTAGTGGCTGACTCAACCCTACCTACTAACTAAGGGCTGGTGGGATGGTACTAAATAGAGAGATAGAAAATATTTACATTTGATGTTAAAGATTTTAGATTTGGGAGTCTTGAGAGAGTCAGAGAAAAACAATGCCGTAATATCATATAGAAAGCATTTTAACATTTGATGTCAAAAGATTAAAATTCCAGTTCTGTTTCCATTATTTCTTGGACAGCCTAGTAAGGGACTTACTTTCTTTTATTTTACAGAGATAACTTCAGGATACACAAATGTTTGAAAATCAGTCTGTCAAGGATTAATTGTTACTATTGCCTGAAACATCTAACTATAGACTCAAAATTCAGACACTAAGGTTTACCTTTTATATCATTAGAATTTGGACCTGAAACTAGAGCTGGAGCTCTACTTCTCAGTCCCACACCAACCAAACGTTACATGTGAGGATACAGAACACACACACACACACACACACACACACACACACACACACAATATTTCTAGAGAGAAGGATATGAATTTGTCTGCTCTCCTATGTGTCCAAATATCTGTGATATTTTAAAATTAGAACTCTGATGCTTAAACTAAGATAAACTGATAAGTATCTTTCATATTGAAAATTACCTTTATACTGAGTTAGCAACTACATAGTATAGTACAACTACAGTGCTATATTTCCTTTCAATTTACTTCATGAGTTTTTAAATATTTTTGCAGGGGAGAGAACATATTAAATATATTATTGTATAAAAATCACTCACTATATCTCTTCTCCCCGTTAGTCTTCTCCCATTATGCAGAATTGTTCAAAAAGGCAAACAAAACTTAAGCTGTTGTTGATTTTCTCTCTAGCATAATGAATGATGACTAAGACATTATATGTATATAAATGTACATGTACTTACTAAAATATACATTTTATCATTTATTTATTTCAACTTAAGTACAAATCAGATTTGTTTTACTTTGATACATTTGGCAACCATTTTCTCATTTAATAGCTTTAATTGTTCTGGTGTTCCGTGTAATAAATATTATTCTTTTCTAATGAGTTTGCTAGGAATATCAGAAGATGTAACATCCACAGAACTCCTTCTTTATTCAAAAAAGTGTATACACATTTATTACTTTTATGATTTAATTTTATTTCTATGGAGATTAAAGATTATCATTATTTTTAAGTACATTTTATTTATTTGACTTATTTTATAGATGGTACAAATGCTTTCATAATTTTTTATTTGTCTTGTTAGTGTGCCCAAAGTAGTTTTGATATTATCCATTTGATGTTATAGAATAATTTTTAAGATAAGAAAGTTAAAGATTCCTTTAACATAGATTCATAAAGACTAGTAAAGATTAATAAAGATTATTTTAAAAACACTACAACAATTTAATAGGCTGAATTTCTATTGGTCTAAACCATCTTTAAAATGATTTTTAAGTTTTATATTCCTCATAGCAAAAGAAATACGTAGAAGTTACTGAATTTCATTGGTATGTAGTTTGACTACGATTCTGGGATTTAGTCTAGCATTGCCTATGGTAGTCATTAAGGGATATTCTTAGGTCTTAAAATGTAAAGGCTTTCCTGAGAGAAAATTATATAATAAATGATCTTTGAATAAATGACTTTGGTTTCTGGTATTAAAAAAAAACAAAGAAAAGCAAAAAATAAAACTAGAAGGTCTGCTTTTTCCAAGCAGCCCAAGGAAAGATTTTATATAGAACTAAGTTCATGTATTACCATTGAAAGTTACATTGTGACAACAAAAGAAAATTAGATTTAACATAGGAAGTGGTGTTATCAACAGTGTATTGAACACTTTTGAAATTAATATTTTTGAGGAATCAGTTTTAATCTTTGTGAAATATGTGTTTATTATATCAACTGAGATTTTATTTTTAACTTGTTTCTATTATCCCCAGTTTACATAATTGATTGTGCTCTGTTGATTTTGACTTGATTGTGTATTATAGGATACTTCATCTTATCTCTTCTTAGTGTGGTCCTAGTCATCTCACTGTTGTGCTATTTTAATAGAAAACCTCTTACCTTCTATAAAATTAGAGAACAATATTTCCCTGTGTTTTATCACTATTTTAACTCCAATATTTTAGTTTAACGTCTGTTTACAGATGCCTTCAGCTCACCACAAAGTAAGTTTTTGAGCATGAAATATTGTTATATTCTAAAAAACGCACATGGAGTACACTCATGTATAACTAACATTATCTCAGAAAATCATTTCAAACACTCAAAAGCAACAGACTAAATGTACTTAAGTTTAAAACACTGAGCTTTTCCTCATGTGCCTCATATGCTTTGAAATATAACTTTTTACTAGGATAGGAATCAGATAAAGTAGTTGCCTTACATTTAGGGATCATGATGTAAAAACGTACGTGATATGTCTTAATACATTCTCAGTTAATATTGCATTGGTACAGTTGATTGTGTATAAAGTTGTTGTTTACATGACTGACTTCATTATATTTCTCTTCTATTCATTAAAGTATTTCGAATGAATGTTAACTCTTACAGCGTGATAAATCCTGATACCCTGTAAACTCCTAAGGAATGTTCAAACATGAAACTTCAATATGAGTATAATTTTTTCCAAAACTTCTCTATGCACTATAATTGTTTAAAAATATATTGAATATTTGCTATATGAGGAACAAGTTTTCTATGGTCTAACTGCTTAATCTTATTAAATCCTCACAGCTATTCAATGGGATAGGACACAGACCCTGTTTTATACATAGGGGCTTTGAGGATTTAAAGGTTAAGTAGTCACTGGCCATTTCATTTGGGGGACAATCATTTGAAGTCCAATTATTCTGATTCCAGTGCCTTCATTGACCTACTGCCCTATATTATTCATGTATCCCCAAATACTCATGCAGTTTTTCACTTGTCATGAAATTTGTTTTTTTATTCCACAGTCAAGTCTTTTGAAATCTTATCACCAATCTTGAATGCAATCCTAGAAATTCTGAAACTCCTGTAGACTTGTCAATATTCCTTTTGCAATTGTGATTTTAATATATCTGTCTAAAGTTCATGAATATTGGCAGAACTGAAAGGACTTAAATTCTGTTATAAAAATCACTGCATTATCTTTCATCAACACTATTTCTTACTGTTTCTATACATACAAATAGTATGCTTATTGAATTAATTTTTATTTTGTTTTTGATAATACCTACAATAAGTAAAAAGGTAACAAAATCAGTGATCATTCAATCACATTTCCTTGTATACCATTTATACAGAGTATTCCTATATTTAGTAAATATTTATTGAATATATAAAATGTACTAGGCTACATGAACGCAGTAATGACCTCTGTTCATATGGAGTATAAATCAAGAGGGAGGCAAAGGAGATAGGCAATTAAAAAAATCAAATAATAAAAGAATAAATGCTATTATATGTTAGACATAATAAGTGATATAGGGAAAAAACAGTGTCACAAAATAAAAAGAAATTGAGACTCCTGTATGATCAAATGGAAAGACAAAATTTGGATTAAAATTTGAAGGAGGTGATTGAGATAATGATGGAAATATTTCTAGACAGAAGACAGACTAGAACAAGTGAGGTAAAAAGGGAGCATAGATAGCATATTCCAGGAATGATAAACATACCAGGGTGGTTAGAGCAGAGAAAGAGAAAGAGAGAGAGTGATAGAGAGAGAGTGAGGAGGAAAAAAAAAAAACAGCCAGAAAGGAAATAAACAGATAAGGTTAGACAAGGTCTTATAAGCCAATTCAAGGAATGTGGCTTTTATGTGGAATGGAATGGAAATCACTGGTAAATTCTGATTGACAAACTGATTTGTGTTTTAAAAGGATCACTCTAGTCCTGTTTTGTTGAGGATGGCCTATAGAGGATAAGGATAGAAGTGTGTACTATTAGGTAACTACTTCTGTAATCCCCAAAATAAGTAGCTGTGGCTTAGATGAAGTAAAAGTGTGGGAAAGATCCATTTCTGGATATATTTTGAAACTAAACTTTGTCTCTTGGTGATTGGCTATAACATATGACAGAATGAGAGGATTCAAGAATAAAAGCTCTTTCATCTGGCATTGGAAAAATGGGGTTTCCATGAACTGACCTAAGGAAAAATATAGGTGGAGTATGTCTTAGAGAATCAGCAGTTTTGCTGTTGTTTAATTCAAGATGTAACTATTAGATATTCAAGTGGTAGTGATAGTAAACAGGTGAAAATGTGTGGAATTAGGGATAGAGATGTGAATTTCAAAGTCATTGGCATAAAGGTGCTATTTAAAATCATTACATTGGATGAGATCATCAAAGAATATAGAAAAGGTAGAACAAATAAAAAGATCAAAGACATATCCTATACTTTTCTATATTAACTTAAGAAAAAAAAAGGAGAAAGAAAACTGAAATAGAAGTTCCATCCTAGAACCAAGGAATAGTGTGATCACATAGAAACCAAAGAAAAATGGTGTTATCAAGTAGAAAGGGATAATGAACCATGTCAAATGTTACCAAGAGGGGTGGTAGATTTGGACTAGCAGATGAAGGTTAAAACATGGAGGTATTAGAGACATTTGTTGGGGGGAGGGAGATTGTCACTTAATAGAGTGAAAACCTGATAGATATCAGTTTAGGGCAAAGTTGAAGAAAACAGCAATATAATCTATTGCTTATAGCAGCATTGGTGAAAATGAAAATATAAAGTACAACTGGAGGAGAAAATGGGGTTAAGAATGTAACTTTTAAATGTGAAAGATTTATGAGAAAACTGGATGTTTAAATGTAAACAAAATGTGAGATATGTAGTTATAAATTCTCATTTGTTCTGATTTAAATAAATTGAATAAATTTAATATTGTTTAATATTAAAACTTTACAGTATCAAAGTCTGCTTTAAATAGTTTCATATTAATAAGCCATAAAAGAAAGTTTATTTCTGCTTGAATTTTCAAATGCAATTCCCATTTATTTGTAAACAATTACTGAAAGGTTTAAAAGGACAAAGGCAATAGCATTGAGGTGAAATATACAAAAAGATGCAATTATAAGAAGGGGAGATGGGAATTAGGGAAGAAAACACAGAATGTTTTTGATCAGGGTTCTCCGTGTGCAAAAATGAAAGATATCAATGCTGTTACAAAATAAAATTTCATGTACAAATTGCAAATAAAAAGAATATATATATAGGTTACTTTTCTTTTTAGTCAGATGGAAGAAAAAAATGCTCCTAACCTCCACGGTTAACAAGAAAAACACCTCTTTATATAGCACTTAAGAATAGAATAACAATATGTCTCCCATGGAGAAGCAATGTGATAGGAACTTTGTTCTTGGAAACATCTTAATTGTAAAAATGAAAAATATTCCACATTTGAGATATTCTACTTCTTAGATTTTTTGGTTTTCTGATTTACTGTAATTTCAGCACCACTGTCCAATGAGTCCAAATACCTAATGCTTTTTTTTTTTTTAAAGATTTTATTTATTTATTTGACAGAGCGATCACAAGTAGGCAGAGAGGCAGGCAGAGAGAGAGGAGGAAGCAGGCTCCCTGCTGAACAGAGAGCCTGAAGTGATGCAGGGCTTGATCCCAGGACCCTGGGATCATGACCTGAGCTGAAGGCAGAGGCTTTAACCCACTGAGCCACCCAGGCGCCCCCCTAATACTTTTTACAGAAAACGAATTATTCACATATTTATTTGTATAAGTGCAACTTCTATCTAGAATATCTGTAAAAAATACTCTCCCCAACTAAATCTCTAATCCCCATTCTTTCCTAAATTCTCCTTTAGGAAGATAAAACAAGACTAGTCTAATAGAGCATCCAACTCCCCTTGACACAGAGATTGACTTACAGATAGAAGCATTTAGAACAAATAACATTGGCCATCTTGATCCCCAGAGATATTGTTGAAGTTTTAGTAAAAGTTCAATCTTCTTTTTCTCTGTCTTTTTCTCTCTTCTCTGGATCACTTCCTCTCATCTATTGGCCATTTGATCATCAAAGTAAAAAAAAAAAAAAAAATTTGTGCAGAGTCCACATGAAAATAAAGTAGATCAGCAGGAAAACCATGTAATGGATAACAAAAACCTGTTCTTTGTAAGGTAATTTGACATGCCTTCCCCCAAAATGGAAGGGCTGTAGAAGATATAAATACAGAACAAGATTCACCCAGTATTCAAACTCTTCTGGAAGCATATCTAAAAGGTTTCCAAAAAAATTTTTTTTTAAAGATTTTATTTATTTATTTGACAGACAGAGAGAGAGATCACAAGTAGGTGGAGAGGCAGGCAGAGAGAGAGAGAGGAGGAAGCAGGCTCCCCACTGAGCAGAGAGCCCGATAGGGCTCTGGGATCATGACCCGAGCCGAAGACAGAGGCTTTAACCCACTGAGCTACCCAGGTGCCCCCCCAAAAATTTTTACCATGTATTAGAACATAGAAACAAACTCAAAAATATAAATTGTAATTATCAGGCCATAATTATAATAAGATAAAAATTAATAACAAGGGCCACCTAGGTGGCATAGTCAGCTGACCTCTGACTCCTGTTTCAACTCAGGTCATGAGCTGGGTCATGAGATTGAGCCTTGTGACAGGCTCTGTGCTGGATGCAGAGTCTGTGTAGGACTCTCTCTCTCTCACTCTGCTCCTTCCCCCCCAAAATAAATAAATAAATATTTTTAAAAAGATATAAATTAATAACAAAAAGTATATGTTGAATATTCCCATATACAAAAAGTATATGTTGAATACACAAACACACACACACACACACACACACACACACACACACACATACATACACACACTCATTTGTAGGATATTTTGCTTCCAGTAATAGCAAATTAACTTAATTCAGATCAATCTTCCTGCCAAGAGTAACTGGAAAGTTTGTGTAATGTATTATAAATACTTTTGTAAATCTATTGGCAAATTGCTTGGGAAGAAGGGTCTTGAAAAGCTAAATCCTGGAGAGAAGAAAAACCTAAAAGATGAGTCTGATATTTGACATCCCTTTGTCCTAGGTAGTTGACAATTCTAAAAATGTATCTAATTGCTTAAAAAATTTAGTAGATATTTCAGCAGTTTTATCTAATTACACTTCAAGCCCAGTCAAGAAGGAAGGTCCTTCACTAAGACCACTAAGTACCCTTGCCATAATCTTTACCATAAGTGAAGCCAAAGAGAGAGTTCTTTGCAATTGATCCTGTGACAAGTATATGATTGAGATTAAAACCAGAAAAAGATATTAGAAGAAAAAAAAAAATCACAGGCCAATACATAGGAAATACAAAGACATGGGGAAAAAATCCGAAATTTGAAAAAACCTCATTAATATACAAATCTAACAAAGTGTTAAAACATAAAACACCACTTATTTCCAGTTAACCCAGGACTAAAAGGAAGAATTATTATTCTTGAATTTGTGAAGACATTACGTCTCATTATCTGATTAAAGGGGAAAGAAAACACATGCTTATTTTTATAGATGTAGAAAACTAATTCAATGTGAATCAGTACATTTACATAATATAATGTAAATGCAAAAAATGTAAATGTAATTATGATTTTTAAATTATTAGGAATAAAAACAAACACCCATAAGAATTATAAAGAAATACTATGCACAATTATATACCAAAAAGTTAGATGTCTTAGATGTGAAGGCAAATTCCTAGAAAGGCACAAAACTGATTCAAGAAGACAGAGAAAACCTGAATATACCTATAATGTTCAATGTGGAGTCTGCTTGAAATTCCCTTCCTTTCCTTCTGCCCCTCCCCCTGCTTTTGTTCCTTCGCTCTCTCTAAATGAATAAATAAATAAATAAAATCTTTAGGAAAAAAAAAGGGAATACACATAAATTAAAGCCTAAGCTCAGATGATCTCACAGGTAAATTCTACAAACATTTAATAAGAGTTAATACCGATTCTTCACAAACTTATCCAAAAATTAGAACAGGAAGGATCATGTCCCAGCTCATTCTTTGAAGCCATTATTACCTGATACAAAGCAAACAAACAAATAAAAAACAAAAAAATATGTCATAAGAAAATTGCATACCAATATCTCTCATGAATATGAACACAAAAGCCTCAGTAAAATACTAGCAAACTAAATCCAGCAACATATAAAAATAATTATACATTATGACCAAGTGGGATTCATCTCAGAAATATAAACTTGGTTCAATATAAAAAAAAATGTAACACACAATATCAATACACTATAAAACAAAAAAAAACCACACCAACAGCTCAATAAAACTCACTGGACAAAATCCGGCTCCCTTTCATGATAAAAACTCTCAACAGCTAAGTGTAGAAGAGAACTTCTTCAACCAGATTAAGGGCACCTGTAGAAAACCCAAAGCTAAAATCATATTAATGATTTTACTTTCCTCTCTAAGATAAGGAAAAAAAATCAATGATGTCCTCTCTTGCCATTTTTATTTAACAGTGTGCTGGTGGTCCTAGTCAGAACAATTAGGCAAGAAAAGGAAATACAAGACATTCAATTTAGGAAGGAAGAAGTAAAATTAACTGTATTAAAAAATGACATTATCTTATACATAGAAAATCCTAAGGAATCCACTAAAAATGAGCAGAACTAATAAACACATGTAAGAAGGCTGTAGGATACAATATTAATGTACAAAATTCAATTATATGTCTATAAACTTGCAAAGAAAAATCCAAAAATAGCTGTGTGAATTACTAAAAAAACACAAAACAGAACACTGAATTGTATTTGAAATGGATGAATTGTATGGTATGTGAATTACATCTCAATAGTACTGTCAATAAAAAAAAAGAATACTTACATCTTTATGTAAAGCACCTATAGAAAAGAAATTAAGAAAACAATTCCATTTAAAAGAGCACAAAAAAGAAAAATATTTAAGAATAAATTGAACAAGGTAGTGAAAACCTTTTAGTCCAAAAAATTGTTCTGCAGATCCAATGCAATCTCTAGTAGAATCACAGATGGCTATAGAAATTGACAAGTTGATAAAATTAATATGAAATTTTAAGGGACCCTAAATAGCCAAAACAATAGATTTCCTATATTAAGGTTTTTACAAGCCACTCTATAAATCTGACCTAGGTATCAAAAGACAACAAGAATCTCTCAAAGGTTAATTGTTAAAATATTAAGATTGGTGGGCATTGTACCTGATTGATGCTTTCGGTTTGCATTTCTAGTTAGTCGAAATCTTGTTCTTTTACAATCCAGAAGTGTCTTCTCGCAACTGAAGGGAAATGGATCATGCCTACCTACCATAGCAGACACCTTGGGTCTATTCCATTTTCTCACCTGGTTAAGCATGGCCTTGAGTTCTGAGAACATCCCTTGTACAAGTTAAACCATTTACTCCAGTCTCAAATCCATTCTGAGTGTTTTTTACAAAACAGTCTAGTTCCCTGAATTATTTTTTAGTTACAGATTTCCAACATCAGCAAAAATTAACTTTGTCAAATTCCAATGGACAAATGAAACAGAAAGTGATTTCTGCTTCATGACCAGAGGCCAGATGCCTAGCAAAATATGTCCTGGACTGTGTATGTGTATGTTTATGCATGCCTTTTAATAGTATTTGTTTCTATTTGTCCTTAAAGACAAAACTAAGGGTAGAGAAATATCTAATGACATTTCCCAGATGGCTTTGTTTCTTTAGAATGAGGGCATCACAGCCCACTGTGAATCTGTATTGTGCTTCTTATAAATCCTTTCACTTACATCTAGATCAGCAGCTTGACTCAGTTGCCTGAGGCTACTTAATGCTTAGGCCTGGCAGCTTTACTACTGGAAAGTCTCTGAAAGGGAAGGAAACCAGTTCCTTTAGTAGTTACGTGAGAGACGAAATCAAAGGCTAAGAGCTAAGGTGAAATGCTGAGAGGCGGGAAGGCAGCATGGCTACCTTAAACAGACTGCTGTTGAGACCGAGGGCCTACTACTCCAAAAGTAACTATTAAACAATAATTTACTTTTAAGGGGCAAATAGTAATGAATTTAACTTGAGTATTTAATCCAAGTGATAAATTTTGTCATGATGATCGACTCTATATTTCTTATTTCGAAGGTATGGTCACCTTTATGATGGTTTTGTAAAATGGAGGGTATGAAAATGGATCCTAACCCAATCTCCAATAGCTCTTTCTTCAATAAATATAAATTCCCAAGAAAATAGGAAAGAAGAAAAAGTAGAGATGGAATAAAATCAAATTCATTACTTCTGTTTTTCATTAGGTTCTCTGACAGAGTTTCTGTAGGACAGTTGTGATTTATTTCAGTCTCCGTAATGGATTATAAGAGCTTTGGTTTGTGTTATGTATTGCTCAGTAAATAAAGCAGGTGACCTATTGAGGCTCGTAAATTAAGTCTAGCTTGAACAAACACTTTAATTGAATTGTCCTATGTTATAATACTAGTGCAATTATGAATGTAGTGGCATATACACAGCAAAACATTAAAAAAAAAAAACTATTCAGAAATAGATTATCAAGGTGGCCATTATGATGCAGGCAACACCTGACAGTGTTTTGTCTTTTTAAGAAAAAACACTTCAGAGGTCAATTTCTATTCCTTGAAAACAGAACATTTTCATTGCATAAGTATGGTAAAGCCATTTTATATTTAAGCTCAGTAAACCATGAACAAAATTATTTAAACCATAGAGGTTTAAACATAGCATCCCTCTATTCACCTTAGAACAATCATTCCTTCTGATCTCCAGCCTAAGTACTGGGGCTTCATACTTACTCTTCTCCTATTCTGGCTGTCTTTCAGATAATACCTCAAGCCTGACTTACACACACACACACACACACACACACACACACACACACACAAGCACGCGCACGCGCGCACATACACACACACACACACCAAAAAGAAAACTCTTCAGTTGGGTTCTGATGATAACTTTACCTCAGGGAACTGTAAACCTGCCTACAGCTCTGCAAGGTGCCAAGTAAAAGTGTACTCTATTTCTTTGTGTTCTGTATTTCTCACATAAATTAATGCTACTGGTTTTAGGTCAAATTAAATAATATAAATAACAGAATTATTCTTTTAAAAAAAGATTTTATTTCAGAGAGAGAAGGGGGGCACAAGTGGGAGGGAAGGCAGAGGGAGAGGGAGCAGGGAGCCCAACACTGGCTGGATCCCAGGACTCTGGAATTATGACCTGAACTAAAGGCAGACACTCACCGGCTGAGCCACCCACATGTCCCAATGACAGAATTATTCTGCCACTGAAAAAAGTGGAATAGGGAATTTTAGTGGAATTTAGGGAATTTTGTGGAATGGGGAATTTTAGTGAAATTGAATATGTCAAGATTTTTTAAATCATATTAGCTATCTTACCTAGCAATGTGTATAAATTATACATACAGACTACTTCTAACTTTGTCTTAAATACAGACTTTCTTAGTATTCTCGATCTAAGCTTCTTCCATTAGAAATAGAGACTAGGTGCCACTTACTACTTTTACATTTTGAGTTTACAGGAATTCACTGTAATCCAATCAATTTACTATAAAAAGGAAGGTAAATAAAGTCATATTAAGAACTAAATTGAAAGATTCGATTTTCGTGTACTTGCAGTTTAACAGTACGTTGTCTTGAGACTTATACTCACTTCTTATCACCAAGAGAAAATCATTATAATTGGTTTAATTTTCCTCATATCCATGCTCTTCAGCATCAGCTTAACTAAGGAAATGAAATACTTGTATACTGAAAAGTAAAAAACAGTGATGAAGGAAATAGGTTATAAACATCTCTGTGCAGGTGTTTGTGTAGCTATACATACTCAACGCCTTTGGGTAAACATCAAGGAGTGCGACTGGTTGATCATATGGTGAGAGTATGTTTAGTTTTATGCAGAACTGCCAAACTGTCTTTCAAACTGGCAGTGCCATTTTGCATTCCCACCAGCAACACATGAGAATTCTTAATTGCTCCAAACCTCATTGCAATCTCATGTTGTCAATGGTTTGTATTTTGGTCATTTTTATGTGTGTTGTGCAATCTCATTGTTCTTTTCATTTGAAGTTCCCTGATGACATATGATGCTGAGAAACTTTTCATAAGGTTATATCATCTTGAGTGAAATATCTGTTCAGATGTTCTGTTCATTTAATTTAATTTATTTATTTATTTATTTATTGAGAGAGAAAGCAAGAGCAAGTACAGGGATGGGGGAGGGACAGTAGGATAAGGGGAGAGAGAATCCCAAGCAGGACGGGGGCGGGGTGGGGGGCAGGATAGATCTCACCACTCTGAGATCATGACCTGAGCCGAAATCAAGAGTTGGTCACTTAACTGACTGGACCGCCGAGGAGCCTGGATCTTCTGTTGATTTTCAAAATTGGGTTATCAGTTTCCTTATTCTTGAATTTTAGCTGATCTTTGTATATTTTAGATGCCAGTCCTTTATCATGTATATGTATTGTATTATCTCCTGGTCTACAGCTTATTTTTCCATTCTCTAAAGGCATCTTTCATAGAAAATGTTTAATTTTAATGAAGTCCAAATTATGATTTTTTTTTTCTTTCATGGATTGTACTTTGGTTTTGTATCTAAATAATCATCACCAAACACAAGATCACTTAGATTTCTCCTATGTTGGCTTCTGGATATTTAGCAGTTTTGTATTTTACATTTTTTTTTTATTAGATTTATGACCCAATCTGGGTTAATTTTTGTCAAAATTGCAAGGTCAGTAATGAGATTCATGTTTTTGCATATGCATATCCTGTTTTTGCTACACTAGTTATGGAAAAGACTATCCATTATCTATTGAACTGACTTTTCCTCTTTGTCAAAAATCAATTAATTAAGTTTGTGAGGGTCTATTTCTGGGATTTCTATTCTGTTTCATTGATCTCTTCTTCTATTCTTTTGCCAGTAACTACACTGTCTTGACTACTATAGCTGTGTAGTAAACCTTCAAGTCGGGTAATATTAGGCCTCTAATTTCGTTCTTCTCTTTCAGTATTGTGTTGGCTATTTGGGGTCTTTGGTCTTTCCATGTAAATTTTAATTTTTTAAAAATATTTTGTTTATTTATTTGACAGAGAGAGAGAGCGTGCGCAAGCAGGGGGAGCCGCAGAGGGAAAGGGAGAAGGAGGTTTCTGGCTAAGCAGGGAGCCTGACCTGGGGCTTGAACCGAGGACCCTGGGATCATGACCTGAGCTGAAGTCAGATGCTCAACCAACTGAACCAGGTGCCCCTTCATGTAAACTTTAGAATTAACTTGTCAATATCCACAAAATAACTTGTTAGGATGTTCATTGTGATTGCATTGAACCTATAGAAAAATTTGGGAATAACTGATATCTTGCTAATATTCAGCCTCCCTATCCATGTGTATGTCCACTTACTGAAATTTTTGCTTTCTTTCATCAGCGTTTTAGAGTTTCCTCCAGATGGATCTTACACATATTCCATTAGATTTATACATAATTATATCAAATTTGGGGTGTTAATATAAATAGTATTGTGTTCTTAATTTTGAATTCCAAATTTTTATTGCTGGTACCTGAGAAAAATATTGAAAGTTGCGTAGTAACTTTATATCCGGCAACCTTACTATACTCACTTTTTATTTCAGGAAGGTTTTCTTTTTGTTTGTTTGTTTGTTTTGTTTTGTTTTGTTGAGTTGTCATTTCTTTGGGATTATCTACATAAATACTCATGCCATCTGCAAACAAACCAGTTTTATTTCTTCCTTGCTAATTTTCATATATTTTCTAGCCTTGTTTTGTCTTACTGCATTAGCTAAAATCCTCAGAGCAAAGTTGAATTGGAGAAGTGAGCTGAGTGCTAACATTTTGTGTTCCTGATCTTAGCAGGGAAACATTGAGTTTCTATGCAGCTATAGGGTTATTGTAGCTGCTCTTTATCAAGTGCAGGAAATTCTCCTGTATTCCTAGTTTGCTAAGAATTTTTATTACATATGGGTGTTGGATTTTATTGCATGCTTTATCTATGTCTATTGATATGATCATGCGAGTTTTCTTAATTAATCTGTAAATGTGATAATTTTTACTATAAGAGCAGCCTGCATACCTGGAACAAAGTCTGGTAATGGTGTATGCTTGTTTTTAAACAGTATTGGATTCAATATGCTAATTTTTGTGAGCCTTCTTTTTTTCCCAAAACATATGTTGGGATTGTGTCTTTTGCTACTATTTAAACTTATGGGGGGTGACATTTTTATTTTGGATTGAAAAATGGGGATTCATAGTGTTTAAATGTTCCTTAATTGTATATTCCAGCAAAAATATTTGAAAACCCTACTTTTACTCTCCATTGCAACTGGATTACTGCCCATAAACCCTTCCTGTATAGAATTATGAATCCTCTGTTGCTCCCAAGCAAAAAAATGCCTTTGTTTAGAATTGCTGATGACTTCCGGATGGTTGTACATTGTCTGTGTGAGCCAAATGAAATCAGCAGAAGTCCTGTCTTTGTAAAGTGTAGAGGAGGGTAAGCTTCAGACTTGGAAAGAATGGATGGGGTTTTCAGTTTAAGGGTAAACAGTGACATTAGGTGACATGAAGTGAAGAAACATACATTGAAACAATTATAGTGTTTGCCTGGCTTTTTTCTTCTTTTAATGATATTTTTCTTTTCTTTCACAGAGGTTGAAATTGTACTCTCTTACTCCTTCTGTACTTGACACTGTCTCATGGAGATTATCTTGCTGAGACAATGTTAATCTATATGGTTTCCTTGTACCCAAAACAAATAATAGATTTCAGTCTTTTGTTCTATTTCAAATAAGACTATTAGAGTTCCTAACTATGAACTGTATTAATTCTGCTATAGCTAGAAGGTTTGACAAGTGTTTTTTCATGAAATACGACATACCTTATTAGGTTTACTATTTTTAAAAAATTGAGATATAATTGACATATACCATTATATTAATTTTAGGTGTACAACATAATGATTCTATATTTGTATATACTGCAAAGCAATTACCAAAATAAATATAGCTAACATCTGTCACCACACATAATTAAACATATTTTTCCTCGTGATGAGAACTTTTCAGATCCACTCTGTTAGCAACTTTTAAATATACAATACAGTATTAATTAACGGTAGTCACCATGCTGTGCACATTAAATACCCAGGACTTGTTTCTTTTATAACTGAAATTTGAATTTTGCACCTTTGATCACCTTTTCACC
The DNA here is from genome assembly GCF_002288905.1 of Enhydra lutris kenyoni. Taxonomy (NCBI): domain Eukaryota; kingdom Metazoa; phylum Chordata; class Mammalia; order Carnivora; family Mustelidae; genus Enhydra; species Enhydra lutris. The sequence goes on from NW_019154241.1 coordinate 114,626, forward strand.
TATTTTTCTCACCTCTATTCCTGACCTCTAGCAATCACCAATCTGTTCTCTGTATCTAGGAGTTCATTTTTGTTTGCTTGTTTCTCTTAGCTTCCACATATAACTGAAATCATAAAATATTTGTCTTTCTCTGTTTGACTCCTTTCCCTTAGCATAATGCCCTCAAGTTTCATCCGTGTTGTCACAAATGGCAAAATGTCCTTTTTCTGTGTCCATATAATATCCCATTGTATATATGTAATTTTCTTTATCCATTTAATTGTCCATAGAGATGATTTTTACATCTATATTTATGAGAGATATTTATCTGTAATTTTGCTTTCTTATAATGTCTGTGTCTGGTTTTGGTATTAGTTAATGCTGGCCTCATAGAGAAAGTTATAGAAGAATTATATTTTTAAAAGGAAAAAAAGATTATATCTATAAATTCTCAATTATTATCCTTAGTTAAGTACTCTCATAATTTAAAATATAATGACATACTCTTAAACTTATATTATAGATCAAGTAGTTATTAAATGTACTTAATCATTGATTATAAATGCATTTTAAATTTAGCTATTCTATCATGCTTTTAAAAACATAGATTGAATTAAAATCATATTCTTGTATGAGAAGTTTCAAACAAAATTAGAGTGCATAACCATTGTTAATTTCCTAAGACCTGAATCAGCATATTCATAATTCTCTACCATAAACTTGTTCATAATAATTTATTTTTCTATTAGAATTATTAATTAGATGTATTACTTCAAAGGGATTCATGTTTGAATTACTATAAATTTAACTAAATTCTTTTGACACATTTCTTTTCTAAGCCTCCCTAAGTGCTGTTTAAGACACTACGTTTTTGAATAATTTGTTACATAGCAATAGGTAAATGATACATTCCCTATGGCCATCTAACTCAGGAAATTGTACTTACGTTAGATATTCCATTTTCTGGTTTGGATACATTTTGTGACTAGACATGGAATATGGTAGCATGCATTTCTCTTGGACCCTAGGGACTGAAGGTACGTCACTACCCACCTCTACTTTAGGAGTAGCTGAGAAACACTTTTCACTAACACAAATGTCTAAAATCATTTATTTAATATGAATTCTGTAACAACTACAATATGCTTATAAATTGCCTGTTTAAAATAATGTCAGGTTGTGTGTTCATCTTTTGTAAACCTTCCTTTAATACTATTTGCTCATTATTTTACTAACTTAACTAATGATTTTCATTAATTAATCCATCATTATAAATATAGCTGTAGTTTCCTCCTTAGTTTTATTTATTTTTAACTTAAAACACATTTATAATGGTCAAAATATAATTTTTACATATATTAATTTATCGGCTAATTTAATGTTCAGAAAGTCTTTTACTGAATCCAAGATTATCCAAATTGTACCATACATGTATTTTTGCATTAAAATAAAAGGAAAATAAATAACATTTTAATCCTATAATTGGGCCCAGTATATAATTTCTATAATTTAGATATGGGTATTCATACCAATACCCAGGATCCCACACATACTCCCAAACATATACACACACATAAATTATCATGTTGCCCTGTTCTGTGAAACATAGAGAACTTTAAGGAAGAGGAATTAAGAATCACCAAGGGACCTGACACCAGATTTTGCTGTTTGGCAAGGACCTGGGAAAGAAGGCAAGGACCTCTGGAAAGGCCTGAGTGGCAGCTAACCGACAGCCAGCAAACAAGTGGGGACCTCAGCCTCAATACCAAAAGCAGCTCTATTGGGCTGACAACCTGAATTGAATTCTCAGAGTTGGCTAGTAAGAGCTCAGCTGCTGATATCTTGATTTTGGCAATGTGAAACCTGAAGCGAAGTAGCCAGCTGTGCCAACCTAACATTTTGAACTACAGAATTGTGAGAATACATTTGTGTTGTTCTAGTCCACTAAATTTGTGGTACTGTTTTGTGGTAGCAATTCAATATTAACAGATTTGGTGATCCGGTGGTCAGGAGACATATGAACCCACACTCCAATTCTTTGACTCCGTTTTACAGTTCCTGCCAAACGGAGCCTGTTACTCAAACTGCTCTCTACCTCTAGTCCTTTTTGTTGTTGTTGCTATTCATTCCGGGGATAAGACACACATTCTACTGATATCAACTGTGGAGATCATGATAAGAGAGAGTACTTATTAGCCATCATGAAGCAAAGAATTCTGCAGTCAAAGATTAGGCATTATTTGGTATCAAAAGAAGGTCATGGGAAGTTAGAAATAAAATTATTTAAGGAAAAATGACATTTTGGAAAAAAATACCTTCTTCCTCCTTAACGTCTCTGAAACATCACTTCAGAGGATAGAGCTCAGTCTTTTGTACTGAGAAACAGGCAATTCTCTAACGGCAAGACTCATCTGCATTCCTATGTATGAAGATAAGAGAACCAACTCTTCTGAATGTTCATGTAGCCATGTTTACACACTTGAAGCAGTCCTTATCAGGAGCTGTAATCTAAAGGGGAAACTTGAAACAGACTTCCAGCTATTAAAGACAAGCTCAATTTATATAGTAAGTTTCCATATTTCACTGGCATTCCAGGTAATACAAATAAAGGTATTAAAAATAAATTTTTAAAATAAGTTAATGGATTTAAAGTTAAGAGATAGAAAGAAATAAAAGTAACAAGGAGTAAGTATAAATATGTGTTTATGTGTGTTCTTCTATTCTGTGTCATTTTCTTAATTATTAAAAAAATTGCCTCCATTAAATAAATTCAAACAAAATAGAAAATAATACATTTAGAGTATGGCATATAATGGATGCTTACTATGTCGTTATCAAATAAAAAGCTTTCAAGGGAATTTGTTATGCATCATGGTGCATTAAAATGAGTGTCTCATAAATTGGAGCTTTAAGCTCTATCAATATGTTTTTCACAAAGAAAGGAAGTGATGGCTCATGTATTCATTTGATTGTCTCTATGAAGAAAATTCAGATCCTAGATATTTCTTTTTTTCATTGAAATTCAATTCATCAATGTATAGTACATCATTAGTTTTTGATATACTATTCAATTATTTATTTATTTATTTATTTTTAATTTATTTATTTATTTGACAGAGATAGAGAGACCAAAAGTAGGCAGAGCAGCAGGTAGAGGGAGAGGGAGAAGCAGACTCCCTGCTGAGCAGGGACACACACACACACACACACACACACACACACACACACACACACTCCCCACACCCCCCTCCACCCGCAGATGTGGGACTCCATCCCAGGACCCTGGGATCATGACCTGAGCTGAAGGCAGAGGCTTTATACCACTGAGCTGCCCAGGCGCCCCTATTCAATGATTTATTAATTGGGTATAACACCTAGTGTTCATCACATCATGGGCTAGGTACTTCTATTAACCATTTTGCTTCATTCCCAAGTTCAAGGCAAATATATTTCAAACAGAACAGAAATAATAGCAGTATTTTGCCAGTAAACATTATGCAAGAGTTATATATTTTTTTCTTAAACTGTTAAAGTTTAATCATTGCTAGGTTTTAGATCTTATTAAATTTTATTTCCTTTATCATTGGAGATTGTATTTTTTCCATTAATATTAATTTTGGTAAATTATATTGATTAATGTTTGAATGTTAAACTTTTAAAAAATATTAAATCCAAATTTTAGATGATGTATGACTCACTTTTACATAATGCTGGAGCTGGAATAATAATATTTCATGCAGAACTTTTTCAAAAACAATAATGTGTGACACTAGTCTATAAATTTTCTTCTTTGAAACACCAAGGTTTTACCCTTAATGATATATTGGACTGTTTATTCATAGAAAATGTCTGTTTCTTTTTTTAAAAGAGGATTTCTCTCCCTAAGATTTGCCTATTTTTTTTCTTTATAAGACATGCACACTTCTATAAATGATTGTAATAAATTTGCTTAATAAATATATAGGACTATTCATATTTTTCTGAGTTCTCTATTTCATCTAAAAAAAACCTGATTCTCTATCTGATATTTTATTTAACCAATTTCTGCTCTTAATTTTATATTACTTTCTTCTGCAATATTATGATTTGATTTGTCCATGTTTTCTTAAATTGTTGAGATGTATGTTTAGATTTCTGAATTTTGTTTAAACTTTCTCTTTTTCCAATATATCTCTTCAGACCATGAAATTCCACCTAGGCTTGGATTTGTAGTACCTCACATATTTTAGCACATACGAGTTTTTATTACTATCCACCTAAACCATTTTCTTTCTATTTGCCTTAAGAGTTATTTAGCACTATCATTCTTTTTCATTTATTTATTTATTTATGAGAGAGGGAGAGAGAGAGGGAGAGAGAGTATGTGAGGGTGGGGGTTGGGGGGACAGAGGGGAAGACAATCTCAAGCAGACTCTGAGCTAAGCATGAAGCCCTTGGATGCCTAACGGACTGGGCCACCTAGGCACCCCAGAAGTATTATTCTTAGTTTCCAAATATATATAGGTATTTTTTCTTTGTATCTTTATTCCACACAACCGTGATAAGATTTAGACATAAATAACAAATTTTTGCTACATTATCTTCCCTGGGATAAAGGTACCTCAATCTCATGTCAATATTTCCATAGGCACCTATGTTTTTCTACTGTCCCAGATTGCAATAAATCGAATCATTTTTCCTTAATTTTACTCAAAGGGTGATATACAAATGGAAATTTTTTTTACTTTTTATGTGATGTCTTTTCCCCATTCTTTCTGAATTTTGTTTTATGCAGGCATATATTAATTTCAAACATGAAAAAGTATATATTTATATACTTATATGAAATTATTACTCATTAAATCTAATGTATAATATAATTTACTCATATTTGTCCTAAATACTTCCTAAACACTAAATATGTCATAGCTTACCAGTAACTAATGAAAGTAAGTCAGGAAAGAATCTAAGTTTTATTAAATTATAATTATAGGGAGATATTAAAAGTCACAAATATTTTTAGATTTCTAATGAAAGAAAAACTGATGCTTCCTAACTAGCAAATATATTAGTTATGAGATAAAAGTGAATGAAGACTGAAGATTTAACCAAAGAAAAACCAAATGCTCAACCAATAAGCTTTGAGTCATACTTCATGTCACAAACAATTGACTCAAAATGAATAATAGAATATAGAGCACCTAAAAGTATGAAACTATAGAAAATGTATAGTAGAAAATCTTTGTGATCTTGTGTTAGGAAAAGATTTCTTAACTATGGCTCCAAAAGCACTATGTAGTGAAGAAAACATTTTTTTTTTTTTGTCTTTAAATTGGACTTCATTAAAATTAAAACTAATGCTATTTGGAAAGACATTTTTTAAGAAAATAAAATATTGAGGCACACACTAGAAGAAATATTTTCAGGTAACACATTTGACAAATGACATGCATCCAGAATATGCTTTAAACTTTTTGTTTGTTTTTAATTTAATTTTATTTTTTCAGTGTTCCAAGATTCACTGTTTATGCACCACATCCAGTACTCCATGCAAAACTTAGAAACTCAATAATAGTAAATCAGTAAATAAGAAATGGACAAGGGGAGACCACATGAAGACTCAACGAGAAGGTAGCCATCTACAAGCAATGGAGAGAGTCCTCGGAATTAATCAACTGATAGCAACACCTTGCTATCAGACTTCCAGACTCTAAAATTGTGAGAGAATTAATTTCTGCTGTTTAAGCCATCCAGTCGTTGGTAGTGTTAATGGCCGTCTCACAAAACCAATATAAAGGTGAGACATATAATTAGCATCTTGATTACAATGGTGGTTTCATGGGTACATAAAAATTACAAAACTTCAAGTTGTACAGTTTAAATGTGTGCCATTTAATGTTTGTCTATTCTTCCATAAAAGCATTTAAAACTTTAGACATTGTAACCCCTGGGGATAAAAATATATTATATGTTTAAAAAAAATAAAATTAATAAAAAAAACAAAAAACAAAAAAAATCTTTAGACATTGTAAAGAAAATCTTTCAAGTAAATAGCCTTCTCTCAATTTTTACTCAATATGTTAAAATTATCCTTTAAACTTTTCTATAAATACATTGATTATTTTGATAAAGCCATATGGAATATAAACTAAAAGTGAAAATTTAATCCTCTCCCTTTGCAACTAACTGCTAAATACCATCGTTATGTTTAAAATGTTATCAAATTGCCAATATGTCAGGATTTTTATGTACAGGGAGTGAAGCACAAATTCTGGAGCCAACTAGGCACAGTTTCAAACTTTGGCCTTAACCATACTCTTTTATGAGGACCTGAACAAGTGATTTTTTCAGATTCCTCATCTTTTGTAACATGAAAGGTAAAATGCCTATCAAAAACTGTTTAAGAAACTAACCATCAAAGGATCTGTCCTTGTTGCTCAACGATAGTTTCCTTTTCTTTTACTCTTTCTTTTTTCTATTTCCTCTTTTTCTTAGCATCTTTCTTTTTTCTTGTTCTCTATCCAATGCCTAATGTTTATGAATACTGATTTAATTTAATTTCCTCAGAAAAATCTCATTATATCTGCCTCTCTTCTGTTTTCTAAGCAAGGTACATGTACATCTTTGGAAAGCATCATATAAAACATTGATTAATAAGGCCCTTAGACTTTAAAATGTCATTAAAAAAAGATAAGTGATGAGAGCGATCCATTTTTAGTTTGCAATGTATGGAAAGCATTTTAGTTTATTCAATAGTAATCAACAGTCTCTGCACTGTTATTTACTGATTGCCATTACATCTTCCTAAGGGGCCTGAGTAGAGATTAAGTGCTTCATAGAAAAGTTACACAGCCTGAGCCTGAAGGCATTTCATAATGAAGGTAAAATTAGAGAGACAGTATTTTTGACATCTGTAGGAATCACATTTTGCAAATATAGCTTAACATTCTGGGATTTTTTTTTTTTCCCCTTCAAATTCAGTTTTGCCTCAAACCTCTGTAGATACTGTAAGAGTAAAACTGTCAGCATGGTTGGTTTTCTCAGAATAAATCCAAATCTCCCTTCTGAGTTCCTGACAGACATGTTTTTCATTTTCCTGTGGACTGAAATAGGTAGAAACCACAATACCTTTTCCCATTAGTATAAATGCTATCTGATGACTCTTGGGTTCACATCCTTCTTTAGCAAAGATAAAGAGGAGAAAAGGAATACTCTCGGGAAAAAATTCAAACTGAATACAAACTTTCTTTCTTTTTCTTGATCCCTGCAAACCTTTTTAGAATAATGCAAATAACTATTATTTCAAAATCAAATGGAAAACTGGGGCAGGAAATAATCCGCATGAACCCGAACATCTTATAATTCCAGAAAATAAGGTCATACTCAAAAATAAAAATGAGAAAACAAGCATCTTTAATGGGGGTATGTCAAAAGGTTTCATTTTCAGTTAAAAATGATCTATTAAGATCGCCTCACTAATTGATATAAATGAAACTTAGTAACATAACATTTTAATAATTGGGAAACTAGGTGAGGTGTATTTGGGAAGGAATTCTGCTATCTTTGTAATTTTTCCATAAACTAGTCTAAAATTTAAAAGTTTAGTACAAAAAGAAACAAGAGTATTTAAACACACAGATTTTTAAAAATAACATTTGCATTGGGCTTACCGTTAAATCTAGTACTAGTCAATACATACATATATTTTTTTTAACTTAGGAAACCGGATTATACATACATATCCTCTACAGACTTAAAGAGAATATACCTATAATTTTCAAGTGTTCCTCTAAACAAGTCAAATTCATTATTATTTTTATAAAGGAACATTAACACTTCAAGATAGAGTAAATATCCTTTCTTTTGCCCATCATTTTTCATTTTTTGTTTTCTGTGTAAGAAATGGATTATGATAATAGAAACAGTTCTCACTATTTATGGTTCAGAAGGACCTGCAGCAGAAATGAAGTAATAATAGGTAAAATTTTTCTGAAGCCTCTAGGGCTTAAAATATTCTCATTCACAGTGGTTTTATTCATTGTGGCACACTGAACAATGTATATGTAAAAAAGTAGTTGATTGGAATATGCCATAAATTCAGTTTGAAAGCCTAATTTCAAAAGTTATGGCCCAAACTCTGAGAAAGCTATGGAAACTTTATTATTTGGAAATAACAATATGATAAAGTCCAAGCTTTTGGAATGTGTAATCCATAGAACAGAAGCCTTCTGAAATGCCATATATTACTTTTTGGATATCAGAACCATATATTTTTATATGAATAGTTCCTAGGAGTCTGACATTAGCAAAATCTGTGTGTAACATTGTTCAGTCCAATATTTCCCAAACTGATTTAACTATAAGATGCTTTTTCAGTCAATAGTTATTAACCTTGTACAAATATGATTTTCATGGAACATGACTGGAGAAATGTTACCATGTTAGAGAACTCATGGGCTCTAAAAACTGAGAGACTAGAAATGACATGTAATACCTTTTTGGAAATGAGAAATTCACTTACATATTCCTAGCGTTAGCTTAATCAGATGTAAAATGGATATAATAACACCTATCACAAAGAACCATGAAAATAATTTAATAAATGCAAAGGTATGCAAATAAATTTATGTCTCTGTATGTCTGTGTATTTAAGTCTTACTTATATTAGGATTAATGATATTTTTAAAAATCATATGTATGAAAATACATATACACTAGCATTTTGAAAGTGAAAATGGGATAGACATTCTTAGAAATTGTCTAATTTTCATGTATGTGAAGTGCCAGTATTTTATAATTGATATAGATTTCCCATCCTATTTAATTATCCTGAATTCAATATATGTATCCAGCAATTTTTCTTCTGTCTTGTACTCTAATGTTTATTGGCTAATTTTCCCAAGCTGCAGTGATTTTTTTGGAATTGATCATAATATCCAAAGACTCACCAATTACCTGGTGATCTGTGCCTTCTATTCATTTAAACATTTCTTTGCATTTATGTGAACATTGAGTGTGAAATGCTTCCTGTGTTTCACTGAGGTAATCTTATCAATTATAACATCTGTGTCAGCCACTATGAGTGAAAATTATTGGTTAAAATAAAATTTTTTTATTTTACTACTTTGATTTATTTTTTTACTACTTTGATGTAGCTACTTAGCAAAGAAGCCAGAAATTGTAAACAAAACATATTGTTGGTAATTCTGAACTCATGAAACTGTTGAGAGCATTTTGAGTATAATGTGTGAATGATAACAATATAAAAATAGCACAATTTTTCTAGTTCCCATTAACTAAAAAAGTAAAAATACAGAGAATCCATGGGGAAAATGTATCAAAAGTGTTATAAGATTATCTGTAAGATTATCCTTCTACCTGTCTGTCCATCTATTATTTTCTTACACATACATGAATGCATATGTATATGTGTATGCATGCATACTTTATATTTAGTTATATTTAGAAAGATATAAGTAAATACGTATGTACTTAACATTCTCCCCCTCTTTATAAACATTTCAGGATTTAGACTATTATAATGAATCAGAGGGCTAACCCTGTCTGAGATTGTGCTAAATGGGGTCTATAGATATCAATTTTTGTTACAGCTTTTATCATTTTCAATTATTTAATAAATAATTGAATTAATAACGTATTCTCAATGTCTCAAAAGTCACAGATCTAGAATTGGAGATTCTGTTAATTTTGATTACCCTAGACAAAGGAAATTGGAAGAAAAATTGTAGTAAACTAAAATAGCAGTGTTAGATGAAAATTAAAAAATCATCAAATGTATCTTGTATAAAGATACGTTTATATCTTGATCTCTATCCAAGTTTGTAGAAATAAAGAAAACCTCAGTTATTTGGTGTTTGAATGTATCCTGGTCTTTAGGTATGTCACACTGAATTTATCCTATGTGTGTAGAGAAAATTACTATTGAGTTAGGAAAAAATTTCTCCATAATCAAGCTAGATTTTCATAAAGGAGAAATGATATACTATAAAATAAGGATTACAGTAAAATCCAGATGTGAATACTGTGTCTCACTTAATGGCTACATGTCCTCCATTAAGTAACTTATCCATCTAAACCTTCTTAGCATCATATTTAAAATGAGTATAATAATAGATTAACCTCCTAAAGTATGGCTGTAATGGTGAAAATAGACACAATTTAAAATGGGCTTAGCTTAATAAAATGTGTTGTATGAAATGAATTCCAAATAAATACCATTTCTAAAAATAATGGTGAGAAAAAGTAAGTCAATTCCAATTCAGCTACATTTTTATGAAGTTATTGAAGGATAAGTATAGAAACTGATTTAGAGATTGTTTCATATATGAATTCACTGTGAATTATAAAAATTACCAGGTATAATTAATCTCATAAGTCAATTTTACTAAGTTATGAGTTGTTTCAGACATTTGACTACATACTATTTTGGGGTGTGTCCCTGAAGATGCTTCCTAATGGATTTACAATTCAATCAGTGAATTCATTAAAGTGGCATTTAATCCACTGAGTGGGGCAATTGAGGGCCTGAAGTAGAGGAGGGAAGAATTCACCTACTGTTCTGCAAGACTGATTGAGCTGTGTCATCAGTCTGACCTCAGATTGGGATTTGAACCATCAGCTCCTCTGGTTCTTAGGACTTTGAGGTTTGAGAACTTCTTGGTTTTCTTTGTATTTGGACTAAATTTCACTACTGGCTTTCCTGGGTTTCCTGCTTGCTTTTTAGAAAGCTGACTGTGGGATTCTCAGCCTCCATAACCACATGAGCTAATTCCTTATGATAATCTCTTTCTCTGTGTGTATTCTGTTTTATCCTGCAGAATCTTGACTAATACAGATTTTGGTGCCAGGAGTGGTTCTAGAGGAACAGAATGTTAAGGGTAAGTTTTTAAAGTTAGGTTAACAGGGTTCTAGAATTGATGCTCTGATTAGAGTTAAAGATGATAATGACTTTATTTTTAGTAGTAAAGAGTTCACTGATAGTCCATATCTTCATCTAACAATAAAGATATGCCAAATGTCTGCATTGGATGCTACTAATCAATTACTTGTAAGAAGTAAGGAGCAGGGTAACTTTGTAAATGATGCTTTTGAAGATTTTTAGAAAACCAATATAAGTTTGGCTGTAATGGAGGATAGTAGGAAGAAAGGCTGACAGGGGTAAGGGAATCCATCCTAAGAGGAAACTACTCTTAAAAGGAAAAAGACCCCATCCTGTTTATTCTACACCACCCTGAAAGGAGCCCTCCATCCTTCCCAACCTGAGAGGTAGATGAGCAGGTGGACAAAGACCTGATTTGGTGACAGATCAAATCAGATTAAAGCAGCCCATCAACAATCTCATAAAAGCATTAGACTTAGAAAGACCCAAAGACAACCCTCTTAGGCCCTTTCCCTCTTTGGGAAATTTGTGCTATTACCCAATAAACTTTGCTTTGTTGCCCATCACTCTTGGTCTGGTCTACCTCTTCATTCTTCAAAGTGGAATGACCAAGAACCATGGACACTATAGGAAAAAAAAAAAAATCCTGAAACACCTGGTGGCCCCTAATGTCACTGTACAGAGTGGTTAAGATAAGAATGAGTTCAGGGATTCAAATTCCCAGGTAAAGCACTAGTAAATGACCTAAGAGTTTCTAAATGTGTCTTGAAGATCTTTACCTCCTATGGGGCTGAGATTGTTAATTATTAAATGCAAAATGTTCCCTCAAGACTGGTTGAATGATAAGCCAAGTTGAGCTTCCAGCTTCACAGGATGTTTATTATCTATGTGAGGGCATTGACTGGGAAAGAATGGATCTTTCTAGTTGGAATGGGGATTTATCGGAAGACTCTGATGAGGCCAGGTACATCTAAATTCTGACAGTGGAAGAAACCTCTCCACCTTCAGTAGAACCAGCTTCCCCACCCTCATCAGAAGTGATGTCCACAGTCTCTCCACCCTCTTCTGAGGGGATTAACCTTCTGTTCACTGAAGAAACTGTAATGGCATCCCCTGAGTCAGTTACTTTGTAGGGCAATGAAGATTCTTCGCAGGATCCCTGCCTTACTACCCCTCTTTGTTTTTAGACCTTTTGTTTTGGATTCCAGTCTCAGCATGCCCCTAAAGTTAAAGTACAAAATGTGACCCATAAAGAGTTGTTATACTTTCCACAATAACTACTTGAGTTTTCAAATATATAGAAGTTAGAAAACCAGGGACCATATATGGGGGGTGGGGATATAATGGTGTGGTATGATCCTGGAAAGAACATAAAGTTGGATCGGGCTGAATTTATTGATATGGCCTCACTTAGCAGAGATTCTGTGTTTAATGTTGTAGCTCTGGAAGTTAGAAGGGCACTAACTATTTGGTTGGTTGGCTGAATATCATGGGTCAAATGTGAGAAAATTGGAAATTTCAGACCTGCCTCAATTTGACATAGAAGAAGAGATTCAGCTTAATGAGACTGTAATGTGAAGGTGGACTTCTCATCTAAGGCCTACTCAACCACACTGGAAAGGTCCAGAAAAAATACATTTGCCACTGATAAATGGCACTGATTAAAAATACATTTGCCAGTGATAAATAATTGCATGAGGGGAGCAAGTCCCAGAATCCTTGAAGAGTTCTGTCATCACTCTTCTCTCTAGGCCGGATCTCAAGAGGGTAACTACAATCACTGAATTGGGAAAACGAAATGCAATAAAAGTAATTAGATCCCTAGGTATCAGGGGCCACGTGGTGGCACTCAACAGACATAGGCAAGGAGGATATGATTCACCATAATGGACAGCAGAGTCAAAGTAGAAATCAAAATAGTCCAGCTCTCACAGACCTCTGGCATTTGGTATTTGATCACGGTATCCCAGGAAGTGAAATAAAAAGCTCACTAAATTATTACTTAATCTGTATAAGCATTAAAGTTCTATGTCAAGTGAGCAAAAATCTAATCTGCATTATAAAAGCAGTGTCATGATCCCTGACTTGAGCCAGTTTACCACCTAAATGTCCTTGAATGAAGGGAAGGCTAGGACTGTTAGAGAAAAGACTTCATTAAACTGCCCAAAATTTATACTGTTCACCTTTCTCCTAGCCTTTGCCAAAGACACCTACAGCCTTTACCAAGGACACTGTGCATTGGGGAAAAAGGAAAGAATCAGGACTTCTGGGAACAACTGGACATTATGAACTGAAAATAATTCCAAAATACTCCAAAACATCACTCTGGCCCACCAGACAGAGTAGGGTCTTAAAGCAGCCATCAGTGGAGTTTCAGCTCAGGTCCACCTCACAGTGGGCCCGGTGGTTTCCAAGACCCTTCCTGTGTTGTTTCTCCCCCTAGTTCTAGAATTCATAAGTGAACAGACATGCTCAGCAGCTGACAGAATTCCACATTGTTTCATTCACCTGTAGAGTGAGAGCCATTATCATGGGAAAGAAAATGAAAGCCACTAGAGTTTCCTCTACCTAATATATTAGGTAGAGGAAACTCTAGTGGCTTTCATTTTCTTTCCCATGATAATGGCTCTCACTCTACAGGTGAATGAAACAATGTGGAATTCTGTCAGCTGCTGAGCATGTCTGTTCACTTATGAATTCTAGAACTAGGGGGAGAAACAACACAGGAAGGGTCTTGGAAACCACCGGGCCCACTGTGAGGTGGACCTGAGCTGAAACTCCACTGATGGCTGCTTTAAGACCCTACTCTGTCTGGTGGGCCAGAGTGATGTTTTGGAGTATTTTGGAATTATTTTCAGTTCATAATGTCCAGTTGTTCCCAGAAGTCCTGATTCTTTCCTTTTTCCCCAATGCACAGTGTCCTTGGTAAAGGCTGTAGGTGTCTTTGGCAAAGGCTAGGAGAAAGGTGAACAGTATAAATTTTGGGCAGTTTAATGAAGTCTTTTCTCTAACAGTCCTAGCCTTCCCTTCATTCAAGGACATTTAGGTGGTAAACTGGCTCAAGTCAGGGATCATGACACTGCTTTTATAATGCAGATTAGATTTTTGCTCACTTGACATAGAACTTTAATGCTTATACAGATTAAGTAATAATTTAGTGAGCTTTTTATTTCACTTCCTGGGATACCGTGATCAAATACCAAATGCCAGAGGTCTGTGAGAGCTGGACTATTTTGATTTCTACTTTGACTCTGCTGTCCATTATGGTGAATCATATCCTCCTTGCCTATGTCTGTTGAGTGCCACCACGTGGCCCCTGATACCTAGGGATCTAATTACTTTTATTGCATTTCGTTTTCCCAATTCAGTGATTGTAGTTACCCTCTTGAGATCCGGCCTAGAGAGAAGAGTGATGACAGAACTCTTCAAGGATTCTGGGACTTGCTCCCCTCATGCAATTATTTATCACTGGCAAATGTATTTTTAATCAGTGCCATTTATCAGTGGCAAATGTATTTTTTCTGGACCTTTCCAGTGTGGTTGAGTAGGCCTTAGATGAGAAGTCCACCTTCACATTACAGTCTCATTAAGCTGAATCTCTTCTTCTATGTCAAATTGAGGCAGGTCTGAAATTTCCAATTTTCTCACATTTGACCCATGATATTCAGCCAACCAACCAAATAGTTAGTGCCCTTCTAACTTCCAGAGCTACAACATTAAACACAGAATCTCTGCTAAGTGAGGCCATATCAATAAATTCAGCCCGATCCAACTTTATGTTCTTTCCAGGATCATACCACACCATTATATCCCCACCCCCCATATATGGTCCCTGGTTTTCTAACTTCTATATATTTGAAAACTCAAGTAGTTATTGTGGAAAGTATAACAACTCTTTATGGGTCACATTTTGTACTTTAACTTTAGGGGCATGCTGAGACTGGAATCCAAAACAAAAGGTCTAAAAACAAAGAGGGGTAGTAAGGCAGGGATCCTGCGAAGAATCTTCATTGCCCTACAAAGTAACTGACTCAGGGGATGCCATTACAGTTTCTTCAGTGAACAGAAGGTTAATCCCCTCAGAAGAGGGTGGAGAGACTGTGGACATCACTTCTGATGAGGGTGGGGAAGCTGGTTCTACTGAAGGTGGAGAGGTTTCTTCCACTGTCAGAATTTAGATGTACCTGGCCTCATCAGAGTCTTCCGATAAATCCCCATTCCAACTAGAAAGATCCATTCTTTCCCAGTCAATGCCCTCACATAGATAATAAACATCCTGTGAAGCTGGAAGCTCAACTTGGCTTATCATTCAACCAGTCTTGAGGGAACATTTTGCATTTAATAATTAACAATCTCAGCCCCATAGGAGGTAAAGATCTTCAAGACACATTTAGAAACTCTTAGGTCATTTACTAGTGCTTTACCTGGGAATTTGAATCCCTGAACTCATTCTTATCTTAACCACTCTGTACAGTGACATTAGGGGCCACCAGGTGTTTCAGGATTTTTTTTTTTTTCCTATAGTGTCCATGGTTCTTGGTCATTCCACTTTGAAGAATGAAGAGGTAGACCAGACCAAGAGTGATGGGCAACAAAGCAAAGTTTATTGGGTAATAGCACAAATTTCCCAAAGAGGGAAAGGGCCTAAGAGGGTTGTCTTTGGGTCTTTCTAAGTCTAATGCTTTTATGAGATTGTTGATGGGCTGCTTTAATCTGATTTGATCTGTCACCAAATCAGGTCTTTGTCCACCTGCTCATCTACCTCTCAGGTTGGGAAGGATGGAGGGCTCCTTTCAGGGTGGTGTAGAATAAACAGGATGGGGTCTTTTTCCTTTTAAGAGTAGTTTCCTCTTAGGATGGATTCCCTTACCCCTGTCAGCCTTTCTTCCTACTATCCTCCATTACAGCCAAACTTATATTGGTTTTCTAAAAATCTTCAAAAGCATCATTTACAAAGTTACCCTGCTCCTTACTTCTTACAAGTAATTGATTAGTAGCATCCAATGCAGACATTTGGCATATCTTTATTGTTAGATGAAGATATGGACTATCAGTGAACTCTTTACTACTAAAAATAAAGTCATTATCATCTTTAACTCTAATCAGAGCATCAATTCTAGAACCCTGTTAACCTAACTTTAAAAACTTACCCTTAACATTCTGTTCCTCTAGAACCACTCCTGGCACCAAAATCTGTATTAGTCAAGATTCTGCAGGATAAAACAGAATACACACAGAGAAAGAGATTATCATAAGGAATTAGCTCATGTGGTTATGGAGGCTGAGAATCCCACAGTCAGCTTTCTAAAAAGCAAGCAGGAAACCCAGGAAAGCCAGTAGTGAAATTTAGTCCAAATACAAAGAAAACCAAGAAGTTCTCAAACCTCAAAGTCCTAAGAACCAGAGGAGCTGATGGTTCAAATCCCAATCTGAGGTCAGACTGATGACACAGCTCAATCAGTCTTGCAGAACAGTAGGTGAATTCTTCCCTCCTCTACTTCAGGCCCTCAATTGCCCCACTCAGTGGATTAAATGCCACTTTAATGAATTCACTGATTGAATTGTAAATCCATTAGGAAGCATCTTCAGGGACACACCCCAAAATAGTATGTAGTCAAATGTCTGAAACAACTCATAACTTAGTAAAATTGACTTATGAGATTAATTATACCTGGTAATTTTTATAATTCACAGTGAATTCATATATGAAACAATCTCTAAATCAGTTTCTATACTTATCCTTCAATAACTTCATAAAAATGTAGCTGAATTGGAATTGACTTACTTTTTCTCACCATTATTTTTAGAAATGGTATTTATTTGGAATTCATTTCATACAACACATTTTATTAAGCTAAGCCCATTTTAAATTGTGTCTATTTTCACCATTACAGCCATACTTTAGGAGGTTAATCTATTATTATACTCATTTTAAATATGATGCTAAGAAGGTTTAGATGGATAAGTTACTTAATGGAGGACATGTAGCCATTAAGTGAGACACAGTATTCACATCTGGATTTTACTGTAATCCTTATTTTATAGTATATCATTTCTCCTTTATGAAAATCTAGCTTGATTATGGAGAAATTTTTTCCTAACTCAATAGTAATTTTCTCTACACACATAGGATAAATTCAGTGTGACATACCTAAAGACCAGGATACATTCAAACACCAAATAACTGAGGTTTTCTTTATTTCTACAAACTTGGATAGAGATCAAGATATAAACGTATCTTTATACAAGATACATTTGATGATTTTTTAATTTTCATCTAACACTGCTATTTTAGTTTACTACAATTTTTCTTCCAATTTCCTTTGTCTAGGGTAATCAAAATTAACAGAATCTCCAATTCTAGATCTGTGACTTTTGAGACATTGAGAATACGTTATTAATTCAATTATTTATTAAATAATTGAAAATGATAAAAGCTGTAACAAAAATTGATATCTATAGACCCCATTTAGCACAATCTCAGACAGGGTTAGCCCTCTGATTCATTATAATAGTCTAAATCCTGAAATGTTTATAAAGAGGGGGAGAATGTTAAGTACATACGTATTTACTTATATCTTTCTAAATATAACTAAATATAAAGTATGCATGCATACACATATACATATGCATTCATGTATGTGTAAGAAAATAATAGATGGACAGACAGGTAGAAGGATAATCTTACAGATAATCTTATAACACTTTTGATACATTTTCCCCATGGATTCTCTGTATTTTTACTTTTTTAGTTAATGGGAACTAGAAAAATTGTGCTATTTTTATATTGTTATCATTCACACATTATACTCAAAATGCTCTCAACAGTTTCATGAGTTCAGAATTACCAACAATATGTTTTGTTTACAATTTCTGGCTTCTTTGCTAAGTAGCTACATCAAAGTAGTAAAAAAATAAATCAAAGTAGTAAAATAAAAAAATTTTATTTTAACCAATAATTTTCACTCATAGTGGCTGACACAGATGTTATAATTGATAAGATTACCTCAGTGAAACACAGGAAGCATTTCACACTCAATGTTCACATAAATGCAAAGAAATGTTTAAATGAATAGAAGGCACAGATCACCAGGTAATTGGTGAGTCTTTGGATATTATGATCAATTCCAAAAAAATCACTGCAGCTTGGGAAAATTAGCCAATAAACATTAGAGTACAAGACAGAAGAAAAATTGCTGGATACATATATTGAATTCAGGATAATTAAATAGGATGGGAAATCTATATCAATTATAAAATACTGGCACTTCACATACATGAAAATTAGACAATTTCTAAGAATGTCTATCCCATTTTCACTTTCAAAATGCTAGTGTATATGTATTTTCATACATATGATTTTTAAAAATATCATTAATCCTAATATAAGTAAGACTTAAATACACAGACATACAGAGACATAAATTTATTTGCATACCTTTGCATTTATTAAATTATTTTCATGGTTCTTTGTGATAGGTGTTATTATATCCATTTTACATCTGATTAAGCTAACGCTAGGAATATGTAAGTGAATTTCTCATTTCCAAAAAGGTATTACATGTCATTTCTAGTCTCTCAGTTTTTAGAGCCCATGAGTTCTCTAACATGGTAACATTTCTCCAGTCATGTTCCATGAAAATCATATTTGTACAAGGTTAATAACTATTGACTGAAAAAGCATCTTATAGTTAAATCAGTTTGGGAAATATTGGACTGAACAATGTTACACACAGATTTTGCTAATGTCAGACTCCTAGGAACTATTCATATAAAAATATATGGTTCTGATATCCAAAAAGTAATATATGGCATTTCAGAAGGCTTCTGTTCTATGGATTACACATTCCAAAAGCTTGGACTTTATCATATTGTTATTTCCAAATAATAAAGTTTCCATAGCTTTCTCAGAGTTTGGGCCATAACTTTTGAAATTAGGCTTTCAAACTGAATTTATGGCATATTCCAATCAACTACTTTTTTACATATACATTGTTCAGTGTGCCACAATGAATAAAACCACTGTGAATGAGAATATTTTAAGCCCTAGAGGCTTCAGAAAAATTTTACCTATTATTACTTCATTTCTGCTGCAGGTCCTTCTGAACCATAAATAGTGAGAACTGTTTCTATTATCATAATCCATTTCTTACACAGAAAACAAAAAATGAAAAATGATGGGCAAAAGAAAGGATATTTACTCTATCTTGAAGTGTTAATGTTCCTTTATAAAAATAATAATGAATTTGACTTGTTTAGAGGAACACTTGAAAATTATAGGTATATTCTCTTTAAGTCTGTAGAGGATATGTATGTATAATCCGGTTTCCTAAGTTAAAAAAAATATATGTATGTATTGACTAGTACTAGATTTAACGGTAAGCCCAATGCAAATGTTATTTTTAAAAATCTGTGTGTTTAAATACTCTTGTTTCTTTTTGTACTAAACTTTTAAATTTTAGACTAGTTTATGGAAAAATTACAAAGATAGCAGAATTCCTTCCCAAATACACCTCACCTAGTTTCCCAATTATTAAAATGTTATGTTACTAAGTTTCATTTATATCAATTAGTGAGGCGATCTTAATAGATCATTTTTAACTGAAAATGAAACCTTTTGACATACCCCCATTAAAGATGCTTGTTTTCTCATTTTTATTTTTGAGTATGACCTTATTTTCTGGAATTATAAGATGTTCGGGTTCATGCGGATTATTTCCTGCCCCAGTTTTCCATTTGATTTTGAAATAATAGTTATTTGCATTATTCTAAAAAGGTTTGCAGGGATCAAGAAAAAGAAAGAAAGTTTGTATTCAGTTTGAATTTTTTCCCGAGAGTATTCCTTTTCTCCTCTTTATCTTTGCTAAAGAAGGATGTGAACCCAAGAGTCATCAGATAGCATTTATACTAATGGGAAAAGGTATTGTGGTTTCTACCTATTTCAGTCCACAGGAAAATGAAAAACATGTCTGTCAGGAACTCAGAAGGGAGATTTGGATTTATTCTGAGAAAACCAACCATGCTGACAGTTTTACTCTTACAGTATCTACAGAGGTTTGAGGCAAAACTGAATTTGAAGGGGAAAAAAAAAAAATCCCAGAATGTTAAGCTATATTTGCAAAATGTGATTCCTACAGATGTCAAAAATACTGTCTCTCTAATTTTACCTTCATTATGAAATGCCTTCAGGCTCAGGCTGTGTAACTTTTCTATGAAGCACTTAATCTCTACTCAGGCCCCTTAGGAAGATGTAATGGCAATCAGTAAATAACAGTGCAGAGACTGTTGATTACTATTGAATAAACTAAAATGCTTTCCATACATTGCAAACTAAAAATGGATCGCTCTCATCACTTATCTTTTTTTAATGACATTTTAAAGTCTAAGGGCCTTATTAATCAATGTTTTATATGATGCTTTCCAAAGATGTACATGTACCTTGCTTAGAAAACAGAAGAGAGGCAGATATAATGAGATTTTTCTGAGGAAATTAAATTAAATCAGTATTCATAAACATTAGGCATTGGATAGAGAACAAGAAAAAAGAAAGATGCTAAGAAAAAGAGGAAATAGAAAAAAGAAAGAGTAAAAGAAAAGGAAACTATCGTTGAGCAACAAGGACAGATCCTTTGATGGTTAGTTTCTTAAACAGTTTTTGATAGGCATTTTACCTTTCATGTTACAAAAGATGAGGAATCTGAAAAAATCACTTGTTCAGGTCCTCATAAAAGAGTATGGTTAAGGCCAAAGTTTGAAACTGTGCCTAGTTGGCTCCAGAATTTGTGCTTCACTCCCTGTACATAAAAATCCTGACATATTGGCAATTTGATAACATTTTAAACATAACGATGGTATTTAGCAGTTAGTTGCAAAGGGAGAGGATTAAATTTTCACTTTTAGTTTATATTCCATATGGCTTTATCAAAATAATCAATGTATTTATAGAAAAGTTTAAAGGATAATTTTAACATATTGAGTAAAAATTGAGAGAAGGCTATTTACTTGAAAGATTTTCTTTACAATGTCTAAAGATTTTTTTTGTTTTTTGTTTTTTTTATTAATTTTATTTTTTTTAAACATATAATATATTTTTATCCCCAGGGGTTACAATGTCTAAAGTTTTAAATGCTTTTATGGAAGAATAGACAAACATTAAATGGCACACATTTAAACTGTACAACTTGAAGTTTTGTAATTTTTATGTACCCATGAAACCACCATTGTAATCAAGATGCTAATTATATGTCTCACCTTTATATTGGTTTTGTGAGACGGCCATTAACACTACCAACGACTGGATGGCTTAAACAGCAGAAATTAATTCTCTCACAATTTTAGAGTCTGGAAGTCTGATAGCAAGGTGTTGCTATCAGTTGATTAATTCCGAGGACTCTCTCCATTGCTTGTAGATGGCTACCTTCTCGTTGAGTCTTCATGTGGTCTCCCCTTGTCCATTTCTTATTTACTGATTTACTATTATTGAGTTTCTAAGTTTTGCATGGAGTACTGGATGTGGTGCATAAACAGTGAATCTTGGAACACTGAAAAAATAAAATTAAATTAAAAACAAACAAAAAGTTTAAAGCATATTCTGGATGCATGTCATTTGTCAAATGTGTTACCTGAAAATATTTCTTCTAGTGTGTGCCTCAATATTTTATTTTCTTAAAAAATGTCTTTCCAAATAGCATTAGTTTTAATTTTAATGAAGTCCAATTTAAAGACAAAAAAAAAAAAATGTTTTCTTCACTACATAGTGCTTTTGGAGCCATAGTTAAGAAATCTTTTCCTAACACAAGATCACAAAGATTTTCTACTATACATTTTCTATAGTTTCATACTTTTAGGTGCTCTATATTCTATTATTCATTTTGAGTCAATTGTTTGTGACATGAAGTATGACTCAAAGCTTATTGGTTGAGCATTTGGTTTTTCTTTGGTTAAATCTTCAGTCTTCATTCACTTTTATCTCATAACTAATATATTTGCTAGTTAGGAAGCATCAGTTTTTCTTTCATTAGAAATCTAAAAATATTTGTGACTTTTAATATCTCCCTATAATTATAATTTAATAAAACTTAGATTCTTTCCTGACTTACTTTCATTAGTTACTGGTAAGCTATGACATATTTAGTGTTTAGGAAGTATTTAGGACAAATATGAGTAAATTATATTATACATTAGATTTAATGAGTAATAATTTCATATAAGTATATAAATATATACTTTTTCATGTTTGAAATTAATATATGCCTGCATAAAACAAAATTCAGAAAGAATGGGGAAAAGACATCACATAAAAAGTAAAAAAAATTTCCATTTGTATATCACCCTTTGAGTAAAATTAAGGAAAAATGATTCGATTTATTGCAATCTGGGACAGTAGAAAAACATAGGTGCCTATGGAAATATTGACATGAGATTGAGGTACCTTTATCCCAGGGAAGATAATGTAGCAAAAATTTGTTATTTATGTCTAAATCTTATCACGGTTGTGTGGAATAAAGATACAAAGAAAAAATACCTATATATATTTGGAAACTAAGAATAATACTTCTGGGGTGCCTAGGTGGCCCAGTCCGTTAGGCATCCAAGGGCTTCATGCTTAGCTCAGAGTCTGCTTGAGATTGTCTTCCCCTCTGTCCCCCCAACCCCCACCCTCACATACTCTCTCTCCCTCTCTCTCTCCCTCTCTCATAAATAAATAAATAAATGAAAAAGAATGATAGTGCTAAATAACTCTTAAGGCAAATAGAAAGAAAATGGTTTAGGTGGATAGTAATAAAAACTCGTATGTGCTAAAATATGTGAGGTACTACAAATCCAAGCCTAGGTGGAATTTCATGGTCTGAAGAGATATATTGGAAAAAGAGAAAGTTTAAACAAAATTCAGAAATCTAAACATACATCTCAACAATTTAAGAAAACATGGACAAATCAAATCATAATATTGCAGAAGAAAGTAATATAAAATTAAGAGCAGAAATTGGTTAAATAAAATATCAGATAGAGAATCAGGTTTTTTTTAGATGAAATAGAGAACTCAGAAAAATATGAATAGTCCTATATATTTATTAAGCAAATTTATTACAATCATTTATAGAAGTGTGCATGTCTTATAAAGAAAAAAAATAGGCAAATCTTAGGGAGAGAAATCCTCTTTTAAAAAAAGAAACAGACATTTTCTATGAATAAACAGTCCAATATATCATTAAGGGTAAAACCTTGGTGTTTCAAAGAAGAAAATTTATAGACTAGTGTCACACATTATTGTTTTTGAAAAAGTTCTGCATGAAATATTATTATTCCAGCTCCAGCATTATGTAAAAGTGAGTCATACATCATCTAAAATTTGGATTTAATATTTTTTAAAAGTTTAACATTCAAACATTAATCAATATAATTTACCAAAATTAATATTAATGGAAAAAATACAATCTCCAATGATAAAGGAAATAAAATTTAATAAGATCTAAAACCTAGCAATGATTAAACTTTAACAGTTTAAGAAAAAAATATATAACTCTTGCATAATGTTTACTGGCAAAATACTGCTATTATTTCTGTTCTGTTTGAAATATATTTGCCTTGAACTTGGGAATGAAGCAAAATGGTTAATAGAAGTACCTAGCCCATGATGTGATGAACACTAGGTGTTATACCCAATTAATAAATCATTGAATAGGGGCGCCTGGGCAGCTCAGTGGTATAAAGCCTCTGCCTTCAGCTCAGGTCATGATCCCAGGGTCCTGGGATGGAGTCCCACATCTGCGGGTGGAGGGGGGTGTGGGGAGTGTGTGTGTGTGTGTGTGTGTGTGTGTGTGTGTGTGTGTGTGTCCCTGCTCAGCAGGGAGTCTGCTTCTCCCTCTCCCTCTACCTGCTGCTCTGCCTACTTTTGGTCTCTCTATCTCTGTCAAATAAATAAATAAATTAAAAATAAATAAATAAATAAATAATTGAATAGTATATCAAAAACTAATGATGTACTATACATTGATGAATTGAATTTCAATGAAAAAAAGAAATATCTAGGATCTGAATTTTCTTCATAGAGACAATCAAATGAATACATGAGCCATCACTTCCTTTCTTTGTGAAAAACATATTGATAGAGCTTAAAGCTCCAATTTATGAGACACTCATTTTAATGCACCATGATGCATAACAAATTCCCTTGAAAGCTTTTTATTTGATAACGACATAGTAAGCATCCATTATATGCCATACTCTAAATGTATTATTTTCTATTTTGTTTGAATTTATTTAATGGAGGCAATTTTTTTAATAATTAAGAAAATGACACAGAATAGAAGAACACACATAAACACATATTTATACTTACTCCTTGTTACTTTTATTTCTTTCTATCTCTTAACTTTAAATCCATTAACTTATTTTAAAAATTTATTTTTAATACCTTTATTTGTATTACCTGGAATGCCAGTGAAATATGGAAACTTACTATATAAATTGAGCTTGTCTTTAATAGCTGGAAGTCTGTTTCAAGTTTCCCCTTTAGATTACAGCTCCTGATAAGGACTGCTTCAAGTGTGTAAACATGGCTACATGAACATTCAGAAGAGTTGGTTCTCTTATCTTCATACATAGGAATGCAGATGAGTCTTGCCGTTAGAGAATTGCCTGTTTCTCAGTACAAAAGACTGAGCTCTATCCTCTGAAGTGATGTTTCAGAGACGTTAAGGAGGAAGAAGGTATTTTTTTCCAAAATGTCATTTTTCCTTAAATAATTTTATTTCTAACTTCCCATGACCTTCTTTTGATACCAAATAATGCCTAATCTTTGACTGCAGAATTCTTTGCTTCATGATGGCTAATAAGTACTCTCTCTTATCATGATCTCCACAGTTGATATCAGTAGAATGTGTGTCTTATCCCCGGAATGAATAGCAACAACAACAAAAAGGACTAGAGGTAGAGAGCAGTTTGAGTAACAGGCTCCGTTTGGCAGGAACTGTAAAACGGAGTCAAAGAATTGGAGTGTGGGTTCATATGTCTCCTGACCACCGGATCACCAAATCTGTTAATATTGAATTGCTACCACAAAACAGTACCACAAATTTAGTGGACTAGAACAACACAAATGTATTCTCACAATTCTGTAGTTCAAAATGTTAGGTTGGCACAGCTGGCTACTTCGCTTCAGGTTTCACATTGCCAAAATCAAGATATCAGCAGCTGAGCTCTTACTAGCCAACTCTGAGAATTCAATTCAGGTTGTCAGCCCAATAGAGCTGCTTTTGGTATTGAGGCTGAGGTCCCCACTTGTTTGCTGGCTGTCGGTTAGCTGCCACTCAGGCCTTTCCAGAGGTCCTTGCCTTCTTTCCCAGGTCCTTGCCAAACAGCAAAATCTGGTGTCAGGTCCCTTGGTGATTCTTAATTCCTCTTCCTTAAAGTTCTCTATGTTTCACAGAACAGGGCAACATGATAATTTATGTGTGTGTATATGTTTGGGAGTATGTGTGGGATCCTGGGTATTGGTATGAATACCCATATCTAAATTATAGAAATTATATACTGGGCCCAATTATAGGATTAAAATGTTATTTATTTTCCTTTTATTTTAATGCAAAAATACATGTATGGTACAATTTGGATAATCTTGGATTCAGTAAAAGACTTTCTGAACATTAAATTAGCCGATAAATTAATATATGTAAAAATTATATTTTGACCATTATAAATGTGTTTTAAGTTAAAAATAAATAAAACTAAGGAGGAAACTACAGCTATATTTATAATGATGGATTAATTAATGAAAATCATTAGTTAAGTTAGTAAAATAATGAGCAAATAGTATTAAAGGAAGGTTTACAAAAGATGAACACACAACCTGACATTATTTTAAACAGGCAATTTATAAGCATATTGTAGTTGTTACAGAATTCATATTAAATAAATGATTTTAGACATTTGTGTTAGTGAAAAGTGTTTCTCAGCTACTCCTAAAGTAGAGGTGGGTAGTGACGTACCTTCAGTCCCTAGGGTCCAAGAGAAATGCATGCTACCATATTCCATGTCTAGTCACAAAATGTATCCAAACCAGAAAATGGAATATCTAACGTAAGTACAATTTCCTGAGTTAGATGGCCATAGGGAATGTATCATTTACCTATTGCTATGTAACAAATTATTCAAAAACGTAGTGTCTTAAACAGCACTTAGGGAGGCTTAGAAAAGAAATGTGTCAAAAGAATTTAGTTAAATTTATAGTAATTCAAACATGAATCCCTTTGAAGTAATACATCTAATTAATAATTCTAATAGAAAAATAAATTATTATGAACAAGTTTATGGTAGAGAATTATGAATATGCTGATTCAGGTCTTAGGAAATTAACAATGGTTATGCACTCTAATTTTGTTTGAAACTTCTCATACAAGAATATGATTTTAATTCAATCTATGTTTTTAAAAGCATGATAGAATAGCTAAATTTAAAATGCATTTATAATCAATGATTAAGTACATTTAATAACTACTTGATCTATAATATAAGTTTAAGAGTATGTCATTATATTTTAAATTATGAGAGTACTTAACTAAGGATAATAATTGAGAATTTATAGATATAATCTTTTTTTCCTTTTAAAAATATAATTCTTCTATAACTTTCTCTATGAGGCCAGCATTAACTAATACCAAAACCAGACACAGACATTATAAGAAAGCAAAATTACAGATAAATATCTCTCATAAATATAGATGTAAAAATCATCTCTATGGACAATTAAATGGATAAAGAAAATTACATATATACAATGGGATATTATATGGACACAGAAAAAGGACATTTTGCCATTTGTGACAACACGGATGAAACTTGAGGGCATTATGCTAAGGGAAAGGAGTCAAACAGAGAAAGACAAATATTTTATGATTTCAGTTATATGTGGAAGCTAAGAGAAACAAGCAAACAAAAATGAACTCCTAGATACAGAGAACAGATTGGTGATTGCTAGAGGTCAGGAATAGAGGTGAGAAAAATAGGTGAAAAGGTGATCAAAGGTGCAAAATTCAAATTTCAGTTATAAAAGAAACAAGTCCTGGGTATTTAATGTGCACAGCATGGTGACTACCGTTAATTAATACTGTATTGTATATTTAAAAGTTGCTAACAGAGTGGATCTGAAAAGTTCTCATCACGAGGAAAAATATGTTTAATTATGTGTGGTGACAGATGTTAGCTATATTTATTTTGGTAATTGCTTTGCAGTATATACAAATATAGAATCATTATGTTGTACACCTAAAATTAATATAATGGTATATGTCAATTATATCTCAATTTTTTAAAAATAGTAAACCTAATAAGGTATGTCGTATTTCATGAAAAAACACTTGTCAAACCTTCTAGCTATAGCAGAATTAATACAGTTCATAGTTAGGAACTCTAATAGTCTTATTTGAAATAGAACAAAAGACTGAAATCTATTATTTGTTTTGGGTACAAGGAAACCATATAGATTAACATTGTCTCAGCAAGATAATCTCCATGAGACAGTGTCAAGTACAGAAGGAGTAAGAGAGTACAATTTCAACCTCTGTGAAAGAAAAGAAAAATATCATTAAAAGAAGAAAAAAGCCAGGCAAACACTATAATTGTTTCAATGTATGTTTCTTCACTTCATGTCACCTAATGTCACTGTTTACCCTTAAACTGAAAACCCCATCCATTCTTTCCAAGTCTGAAGCTTACCCTCCTCTACACTTTACAAAGACAGGACTTCTGCTGATTTCATTTGGCTCACACAGACAATGTACAACCATCCGGAAGTCATCAGCAATTCTAAACAAAGGCATTTTTTTGCTTGGGAGCAACAGAGGATTCATAATTCTATACAGGAAGGGTTTATGGGCAGTAATCCAGTTGCAATGGAGAGTAAAAGTAGGGTTTTCAAATATTTTTGCTGGAATATACAATTAAGGAACATTTAAACACTATGAATCCCCATTTTTCAATCCAAAATAAAAATGTCACCCCCCATAAGTTTAAATAGTAGCAAAAGACACAATCCCAACATATGTTTTGGGAAAAAAAGAAGGCTCACAAAAATTAGCATATTGAATCCAATACTGTTTAAAAACAAGCATACACCATTACCAGACTTTGTTCCAGGTATGCAGGCTGCTCTTATAGTAAAAATTATCACATTTACAGATTAATTAAGAAAACTCGCATGATCATATCAATAGACATAGATAAAGCATGCAATAAAATCCAACACCCATATGTAATAAAAATTCTTAGCAAACTAGGAATACAGGAGAATTTCCTGCACTTGATAAAGAGCAGCTACAATAACCCTATAGCTGCATAGAAACTCAATGTTTCCCTGCTAAGATCAGGAACACAAAATGTTAGCACTCAGCTCACTTCTCCAATTCAACTTTGCTCTGAGGATTTTAGCTAATGCAGTAAGACAAAACAAGGCTAGAAAATATATGAAAATTAGCAAGGAAGAAATAAAACTGGTTTGTTTGCAGATGGCATGAGTATTTATGTAGATAATCCCAAAGAAATGACAACTCAACAAAACAAAACAAAACAAACAAACAAACAAAAAGAAAACCTTCCTGAAATAAAAAGTGAGTATAGTAAGGTTGCCGGATATAAAGTTACTACGCAACTTTCAATATTTTTCTCAGGTACCAGCAATAAAAATTTGGAATTCAAAATTAAGAACACAATACTATTTATATTAACACCCCAAATTTGATATAATTATGTATAAATCTAATGGAATATGTGTAAGATCCATCTGGAGGAAACTCTAAAACGCTGATGAAAGAAAGCAAAAATTTCAGTAAGTGGACATACACATGGATAGGGAGGCTGAATATTAGCAAGATATCAGTTATTCCCAAATTTTTCTATAGGTTCAATGCAATCACAATGAACATCCTAACAAGTTATTTTGTGGATATTGACAAGTTAATTCTAAAGTTTACATGAAGGGGCACCTGGTTCAGTTGGTTGAGCATCTGACTTCAGCTCAGGTCATGATCCCAGGGTCCTCGGTTCAAGCCCCAGGTCAGGCTCCCTGCTTAGCCAGAAACCTCCTTCTCCCTTTCCCTCTGCGGCTCCCCCTGCTTGCGCACGCTCTCTCTCTCTGTCAAATAAATAAACAAAATATTTTTAAAAAATTAAAATTTACATGGAAAGACCAAAGACCCCAAATAGCCAACACAATACTGAAAGAGAAGAACGAAATTAGAGGCCTAATATTACCCGACTTGAAGGTTTACTACACAGCTATAGTAGTCAAGACAGTGTAGTTACTGGCAAAAGAATAGAAGAAGAGATCAATGAAACAGAATAGAAATCCCAGAAATAGACCCTCACAAACTTAATTAATTGATTTTTGACAAAGAGGAAAAGTCAGTTCAATAGATAATGGATAGTCTTTTCCATAACTAGTGTAGCAAAAACAGGATATGCATATGCAAAAACATGAATCTCATTACTGACCTTGCAATTTTGACAAAAATTAACCCAGATTGGGTCATAAATCTAATAAAAAAAAAATGTAAAATACAAAACTGCTAAATATCCAGAAGCCAACATAGGAGAAATCTAAGTGATCTTGTGTTTGGTGATGATTATTTAGATACAAAACCAAAGTACAATCCATGAAAGAAAAAAAAAATCATAATTTGGACTTCATTAAAATTAAACATTTTCTATGAAAGATGCCTTTAGAGAATGGAAAAATAAGCTGTAGACCAGGAGATAATACAATACATATACATGATAAAGGACTGGCATCTAAAATATACAAAGATCAGCTAAAATTCAAGAATAAGGAAACTGATAACCCAATTTTGAAAATCAACAGAAGATCCAGGCTCCTCGGCGGTCCAGTCAGTTAAGTGACCAACTCTTGATTTCGGCTCAGGTCATGATCTCAGAGTGGTGAGATCTATCCTGCCCCCCACCCCGCCCCCGTCCTGCTTGGGATTCTCTCTCCCCTTATCCTACTGTCCCTCCCCCATCCCTGTACTTGCTCTTGCTTTCTCTCTCAATAAATAAATAAATAAATAAATTAAATTAAATGAACAGAACATCTGAACAGATATTTCACTCAAGATGATATAACCTTATGAAAAGTTTCTCAGCATCATATGTCATCAGGGAACTTCAAATGAAAAGAACAATGAGATTGCACAACACACATAAAAATGACCAAAATACAAACCATTGACAACATGAGATTGCAATGAGGTTTGGAGCAATTAAGAATTCTCATGTGTTGCTGGTGGGAATGCAAAATGGCACTGCCAGTTTGAAAGACAGTTTGGCAGTTCTGCATAAAACTAAACATACTCTCACCATATGATCAACCAGTCGCACTCCTTGATGTTTACCCAAAGGCGTTGAGTATGTATAGCTACACAAACACCTGCACAGAGATGTTTATAACCTATTTCCTTCATCACTGTTTTTTACTTTTCAGTATACAAGTATTTCATTTCCTTAGTTAAGCTGATGCTGAAGAGCATGGATATGAGGAAAATTAAACCAATTATAATGATTTTCTCTTGGTGATAAGAAGTGAGTATAAGTCTCAAGACAACGTACTGTTAAACTGCAAGTACACGAAAATCGAATCTTTCAATTTAGTTCTTAATATGACTTTATTTACCTTCCTTTTTATAGTAAATTGATTGGATTACAGTGAATTCCTGTAAACTCAAAATGTAAAAGTAGTAAGTGGCACCTAGTCTCTATTTCTAATGGAAGAAGCTTAGATCGAGAATACTAAGAAAGTCTGTATTTAAGACAAAGTTAGAAGTAGTCTGTATGTATAATTTATACACATTGCTAGGTAAGATAGCTAATATGATTTAAAAAATCTTGACATATTCAATTTCACTAAAATTCCCCATTCCACAAAATTCCCTAAATTCCACTAAAATTCCCTATTCCACTTTTTTCAGTGGCAGAATAATTCTGTCATTGGGACATGTGGGTGGCTCAGCCGGTGAGTGTCTGCCTTTAGTTCAGGTCATAATTCCAGAGTCCTGGGATCCAGCCAGTGTTGGGCTCCCTGCTCCCTCTCCCTCTGCCTTCCCTCCCACTTGTGCCCCCCTTCTCTCTCTGAAATAAAATCTTTTTTTAAAAGAATAATTCTGTTATTTATATTATTTAATTTGACCTAAAACCAGTAGCATTAATTTATGTGAGAAATACAGAACACAAAGAAATAGAGTACACTTTTACTTGGCACCTTGCAGAGCTGTAGGCAGGTTTACAGTTCCCTGAGGTAAAGTTATCATCAGAACCCAACTGAAGAGTTTTCTTTTTGGTGTGTGTGTGTGTGTATGTGCGCGCGTGCGCGTGCTTGTGTGTGTGTGTGTGTGTGTGTGTGTGTGTGTGTGTGTGTAAGTCAGGCTTGAGGTATTATCTGAAAGACAGCCAGAATAGGAGAAGAGTAAGTATGAAGCCCCAGTACTTAGGCTGGAGATCAGAAGGAATGATTGTTCTAAGGTGAATAGAGGGATGCTATGTTTAAACCTCTATGGTTTAAATAATTTTGTTCATGGTTTACTGAGCTTAAATATAAAATGGCTTTACCATACTTATGCAATGAAAATGTTCTGTTTTCAAGGAATAGAAATTGACCTCTGAAGTGTTTTTTCTTAAAAAGACAAAACACTGTCAGGTGTTGCCTGCATCATAATGGCCACCTTGATAATCTATTTCTGAATAGTTTTTTTTTTTTAATGTTTTGCTGTGTATATGCCACTACATTCATAATTGCACTAGTATTATAACATAGGACAATTCAATTAAAGTGTTTGTTCAAGCTAGACTTAATTTACGAGCCTCAATAGGTCACCTGCTTTATTTACTGAGCAATACATAACACAAACCAAAGCTCTTATAATCCATTACGGAGACTGAAATAAATCACAACTGTCCTACAGAAACTCTGTCAGAGAACCTAATGAAAAACAGAAGTAATGAATTTGATTTTATTCCATCTCTACTTTTTCTTCTTTCCTATTTTCTTGGGAATTTATATTTATTGAAGAAAGAGCTATTGGAGATTGGGTTAGGATCCATTTTCATACCCTCCATTTTACAAAACCATCATAAAGGTGACCATACCTTCGAAATAAGAAATATAGAGTCGATCATCATGACAAAATTTATCACTTGGATTAAATACTCAAGTTAAATTCATTACTATTTGCCCCTTAAAAGTAAATTATTGTTTAATAGTTACTTTTGGAGTAGTAGGCCCTCGGTCTCAACAGCAGTCTGTTTAAGGTAGCCATGCTGCCTTCCCGCCTCTCAGCATTTCACCTTAGCTCTTAGCCTTTGATTTCGTCTCTCACGTAACTACTAAAGGAACTGGTTTCCTTCCCTTTCAGAGACTTTCCAGTAGTAAAGCTGCCAGGCCTAAGCATTAAGTAGCCTCAGGCAACTGAGTCAAGCTGCTGATCTAGATGTAAGTGAAAGGATTTATAAGAAGCACAATACAGATTCACAGTGGGCTGTGATGCCCTCATTCTAAAGAAACAAAGCCATCTGGGAAATGTCATTAGATATTTCTCTACCCTTAGTTTTGTCTTTAAGGACAAATAGAAACAAATACTATTAAAAGGCATGCATAAACATACACATACACAGTCCAGGACATATTTTGCTAGGCATCTGGCCTCTGGTCATGAAGCAGAAATCACTTTCTGTTTCATTTGTCCATTGGAATTTGACAAAGTTAATTTTTGCTGATGTTGGAAATCTGTAACTAAAAAATAATTCAGGGAACTAGACTGTTTTGTAAAAAACACTCAGAATGGATTTGAGACTGGAGTAAATGGTTTAACTTGTACAAGGGATGTTCTCAGAACTCAAGGCCATGCTTAACCAGGTGAGAAAATGGAATAGACCCAAGGTGTCTGCTATGGTAGGTAGGCATGATCCATTTCCCTTCAGTTGCGAGAAGACACTTCTGGATTGTAAAAGAACAAGATTTCGACTAACTAGAAATGCAAACCGAAAGCATCAATCAGGTACAATGCCCACCAATCTTAATATTTTAACAATTAACCTTTGAGAGATTCTTGTTGTCTTTTGATACCTAGGTCAGATTTATAGAGTGGCTTGTAAAAACCTTAATATAGGAAATCTATTGTTTTGGCTATTTAGGGTCCCTTAAAATTTCATATTAATTTTATCAACTTGTCAATTTCTATAGCCATCTGTGATTCTACTAGAGATTGCATTGGATCTGCAGAACAATTTTTTGGACTAAAAGGTTTTCACTACCTTGTTCAATTTATTCTTAAATATTTTTCTTTTTTGTGCTCTTTTAAATGGAATTGTTTTCTTAATTTCTTTTCTATAGGTGCTTTACATAAAGATGTAAGTATTCTTTTTTTTTATTGACAGTACTATTGAGATGTAATTCACATACCATACAATTCATCCATTTCAAATACAATTCAGTGTTCTGTTTTGTGTTTTTTTAGTAATTCACACAGCTATTTTTGGATTTTTCTTTGCAAGTTTATAGACATATAATTGAATTTTGTACATTAATATTGTATCCTACAGCCTTCTTACATGTGTTTATTAGTTCTGCTCATTTTTAGTGGATTCCTTAGGATTTTCTATGTATAAGATAATGTCATTTTTTAATACAGTTAATTTTACTTCTTCCTTCCTAAATTGAATGTCTTGTATTTCCTTTTCTTGCCTAATTGTTCTGACTAGGACCACCAGCACACTGTTAAATAAAAATGGCAAGAGAGGACATCATTGATTTTTTTTCCTTATCTTAGAGAGGAAAGTAAAATCATTAATATGATTTTAGCTTTGGGTTTTCTACAGGTGCCCTTAATCTGGTTGAAGAAGTTCTCTTCTACACTTAGCTGTTGAGAGTTTTTATCATGAAAGGGAGCCGGATTTTGTCCAGTGAGTTTTATTGAGCTGTTGGTGTGGTTTTTTTTTGTTTTATAGTGTATTGATATTGTGTGTTACATTTTTTTTTATATTGAACCAAGTTTATATTTCTGAGATGAATCCCACTTGGTCATAATGTATAATTATTTTTATATGTTGCTGGATTTAGTTTGCTAGTATTTTACTGAGGCTTTTGTGTTCATATTCATGAGAGATATTGGTATGCAATTTTCTTATGACATATTTTTTTGTTTTTTATTTGTTTGTTTGCTTTGTATCAGGTAATAATGGCTTCAAAGAATGAGCTGGGACATGATCCTTCCTGTTCTAATTTTTGGATAAGTTTGTGAAGAATCGGTATTAACTCTTATTAAATGTTTGTAGAATTTACCTGTGAGATCATCTGAGCTTAGGCTTTAATTTATGTGTATTCCCTTTTTTTTTCCTAAAGATTTTATTTATTTATTTATTCATTTAGAGAGAGCGAAGGAACAAAAGCAGGGGGAGGGGCAGAAGGAAAGGAAGGGAATTTCAAGCAGACTCCACATTGAACATTATAGGTATATTCAGGTTTTCTCTGTCTTCTTGAATCAGTTTTGTGCCTTTCTAGGAATTTGCCTTCACATCTAAGACATCTAACTTTTTGGTATATAATTGTGCATAGTATTTCTTTATAATTCTTATGGGTGTTTGTTTTTATTCCTAATAATTTAAAAATCATAATTACATTTACATTTTTTGCATTTACATTATATTATGTAAATGTACTGATTCACATTGAATTAGTTTTCTACATCTATAAAAATAAGCATGTGTTTTCTTTCCCCTTTAATCAGATAATGAGACGTAATGTCTTCACAAATTCAAGAATAATAATTCTTCCTTTTAGTCCTGGGTTAACTGGAAATAAGTGGTGTTTTATGTTTTAACACTTTGTTAGATTTGTATATTAATGAGGTTTTTTCAAATTTCGGATTTTTTCCCCATGTCTTTGTATTTCCTATGTATTGGCCTGTGATTTTTTTTTTTCTTCTAATATCTTTTTCTGGTTTTAATCTCAATCATATACTTGTCACAGGATCAATTGCAAAGAACTCTCTCTTTGGCTTCACTTATGGTAAAGATTATGGCAAGGGTACTTAGTGGTCTTAGTGAAGGACCTTCCTTCTTGACTGGGCTTGAAGTGTAATTAGATAAAACTGCTGAAATATCTACTAAATTTTTTAAGCAATTAGATACATTTTTAGAATTGTCAACTACCTAGGACAAAGGGATGTCAAATATCAGACTCATCTTTTAGGTTTTTCTTCTCTCCAGGATTTAGCTTTTCAAGACCCTTCTTCCCAAGCAATTTGCCAATAGATTTACAAAAGTATTTATAATACATTACACAAACTTTCCAGTTACTCTTGGCAGGAAGATTGATCTGAATTAAGTTAATTTGCTATTACTGGAAGCAAAATATCCTACAAATGAGTGTGTGTATGTATGTGTGTGTGTGTGTGTGTGTGTGTGTGTGTGTGTGTGTTTGTGTATTCAACATATACTTTTTGTATATGGGAATATTCAACATATACTTTTTGTTATTAATTTATATCTTTTTAAAAATATTTATTTATTTATTTTGGGGGGGAAGGAGCAGAGTGAGAGAGAGAGAGTCCTACACAGACTCTGCATCCAGCACAGAGCCTGTCACAAGGCTCAATCTCATGACCCAGCTCATGACCTGAGTTGAAACAGGAGTCAGAGGTCAGCTGACTATGCCACCTAGGTGGCCCTTGTTATTAATTTTTATCTTATTATAATTATGGCCTGATAATTACAATTTATATTTTTGAGTTTGTTTCTATGTTCTAATACATGGTAAAAATTTTTGGGGGGGCACCTGGGTAGCTCAGTGGGTTAAAGCCTCTGTCTTCGGCTCGGGTCATGATCCCAGAGCCCTATCGGGCTCTCTGCTCAGTGGGGAGCCTGCTTCCTCCTCTCTCTCTCTCTGCCTGCCTCTCCACCTACTTGTGATCTCTCTCTCTGTCTGTCAAATAAATAAATAAAATCTTTAAAAAAAAATTTTTTTGGAAACCTTTTAGATATGCTTCCAGAAGAGTTTGAATACTGGGTGAATCTTGTTCTGTATTTATATCTTCTACAGCCCTTCCATTTTGGGGGAAGGCATGTCAAATTACCTTACAAAGAACAGGTTTTTGTTATCCATTACATGGTTTTCCTGCTGATCTACTTTATTTTCATGTGGACTCTGCACAAATTTTTTTTTTTTTTTTTACTTTGATGATCAAATGGCCAATAGATGAGAGGAAGTGATCCAGAGAAGAGAGAAAAAGACAGAGAAAAAGAAGATTGAACTTTTACTAAAACTTCAACAATATCTCTGGGGATCAAGATGGCCAATGTTATTTGTTCTAAATGCTTCTATCTGTAAGTCAATCTCTGTGTCAAGGGGAGTTGGATGCTCTATTAGACTAGTCTTGTTTTATCTTCCTAAAGGAGAATTTAGGAAAGAATGGGGATTAGAGATTTAGTTGGGGAGAGTATTTTTTACAGATATTCTAGATAGAAGTTGCACTTATACAAATAAATATGTGAATAATTCGTTTTCTGTAAAAAGTATTAGGGGGGCGCCTGGGTGGCTCAGTGGGTTAAAGCCTCTGCCTTCAGCTCA
The DNA here is from genome assembly GCF_002288905.1 of Enhydra lutris kenyoni. Classification (NCBI taxonomy): domain Eukaryota; kingdom Metazoa; phylum Chordata; class Mammalia; order Carnivora; family Mustelidae; genus Enhydra; species Enhydra lutris. The sequence goes on from NW_019154241.1 coordinate 151,093, forward strand.
GGTCATGATCCCAGGGTCCTGGGATCAAGCCCTGCATCACTTCAGGCTCTCTGTTCAGCAGGGAGCCTGCTTCCTCCTCTCTCTCTGCCTGCCTCTCTGCCTACTTGTGATCGCTCTGTCAAATAAATAAATAAAATCTTTAAAAAAAAAAAAAGCATTAGGTATTTGGACTCATTGGACAGTGGTGCTGAAATTACAGTAAATCAGAAAACCAAAAAATCTAAGAAGTAGAATATCTCAAATGTGGAATATTTTTCATTTTTACAATTAAGATGTTTCCAAGAACAAAGTTCCTATCACATTGCTTCTCCATGGGAGACATATTGTTATTCTATTCTTAAGTGCTATATAAAGAGGTGTTTTTCTTGTTAACCGTGGAGGTTAGGAGCATTTTTTTCTTCCATCTGACTAAAAAGAAAAGTAACCTATATATATATTCTTTTTATTTGCAATTTGTACATGAAATTTTATTTTGTAACAGCATTGATATCTTTCATTTTTGCACACGGAGAACCCTGATCAAAAACATTCTGTGTTTTCTTCCCTAATTCCCATCTCCCCTTCTTATAATTGCATCTTTTTGTATATTTCACCTCAATGCTATTGCCTTTGTCCTTTTAAACCTTTCAGTAATTGTTTACAAATAAATGGGAATTGCATTTGAAAATTCAAGCAGAAATAAACTTTCTTTTATGGCTTATTAATATGAAACTATTTAAAGCAGACTTTGATACTGTAAAGTTTTAATATTAAACAATATTAAATTTATTCAATTTATTTAAATCAGAACAAATGAGAATTTATAACTACATATCTCACATTTTGTTTACATTTAAACATCCAGTTTTCTCATAAATCTTTCACATTTAAAAGTTACATTCTTAACCCCATTTTCTCCTCCAGTTGTACTTTATATTTTCATTTTCACCAATGCTGCTATAAGCAATAGATTATATTGCTGTTTTCTTCAACTTTGCCCTAAACTGATATCTATCAGGTTTTCACTCTATTAAGTGACAATCTCCCTCCCCCCAACAAATGTCTCTAATACCTCCATGTTTTAACCTTCATCTGCTAGTCCAAATCTACCACCCCTCTTGGTAACATTTGACATGGTTCATTATCCCTTTCTACTTGATAACACCATTTTTCTTTGGTTTCTATGTGATCACACTATTCCTTGGTTCTAGGATGGAACTTCTATTTCAGTTTTCTTTCTCCTTTTTTTTTCTTAAGTTAATATAGAAAAGTATAGGATATGTCTTTGATCTTTTTATTTGTTCTACCTTTTCTATATTCTTTGATGATCTCATCCAATGTAATGATTTTAAATAGCACCTTTATGCCAATGACTTTGAAATTCACATCTCTATCCCTAATTCCACACATTTTCACCTGTTTACTATCACTACCACTTGAATATCTAATAGTTACATCTTGAATTAAACAACAGCAAAACTGCTGATTCTCTAAGACATACTCCACCTATATTTTTCCTTAGGTCAGTTCATGGAAACCCCATTTTTCCAATGCCAGATGAAAGAGCTTTTATTCTTGAATCCTCTCATTCTGTCATATGTTATAGCCAATCACCAAGAGACAAAGTTTAGTTTCAAAATATATCCAGAAATGGATCTTTCCCACACTTTTACTTCATCTAAGCCACAGCTACTTATTTTGGGGATTACAGAAGTAGTTACCTAATAGTACACACTTCTATCCTTATCCTCTATAGGCCATCCTCAACAAAACAGGACTAGAGTGATCCTTTTAAAACACAAATCAGTTTGTCAATCAGAATTTACCAGTGATTTCCATTCCATTCCACATAAAAGCCACATTCCTTGAATTGGCTTATAAGACCTTGTCTAACCTTATCTGTTTATTTCCTTTCTGGCTGTTTTTTTTTTTTCCTCCTCACTCTCTCTCTATCACTCTCTCTCTTTCTCTTTCTCTGCTCTAACCACCCTGGTATGTTTATCATTCCTGGAATATGCTATCTATGCTCCCTTTTTACCTCACTTGTTCTAGTCTGTCTTCTGTCTAGAAATATTTCCATCATTATCTCAATCACCTCCTTCAAATTTTAATCCAAATTTTGTCTTTCCATTTGATCATACAGGAGTCTCAATTTCTTTTTATTTTGTGACACTGTTTTTTCCCTATATCACTTATTATGTCTAACATATAATAGCATTTATTCTTTTATTATTTGATTTTTTTAATTGCCTATCTCCTTTGCCTCCCTCTTGATTTATACTCCATATGAACAGAGGTCATTACTGCGTTCATGTAGCCTAGTACATTTTATATATTCAATAAATATTTACTAAATATAGGAATACTCTGTATAAATGGTATACAAGGAAATGTGATTGAATGATCACTGATTTTGTTACCTTTTTACTTATTGTAGGTATTATCAAAAACAAAATAAAAATTAATTCAATAAGCATACTATTTGTATGTATAGAAACAGTAAGAAATAGTGTTGATGAAAGATAATGCAGTGATTTTTATAACAGAATTTAAGTCCTTTCAGTTCTGCCAATATTCATGAACTTTAGACAGATATATTAAAATCACAATTGCAAAAGGAATATTGACAAGTCTACAGGAGTTTCAGAATTTCTAGGATTGCATTCAAGATTGGTGATAAGATTTCAAAAGACTTGACTGTGGAATAAAAAAACAAATTTCATGACAAGTGAAAAACTGCATGAGTATTTGGGGATACATGAATAATATAGGGCAGTAGGTCAATGAAGGCACTGGAATCAGAATAATTGGACTTCAAATGATTGTCCCCCAAATGAAATGGCCAGTGACTACTTAACCTTTAAATCCTCAAAGCCCCTATGTATAAAACAGGGTCTGTGTCCTATCCCATTGAATAGCTGTGAGGATTTAATAAGATTAAGCAGTTAGACCATAGAAAACTTGTTCCTCATATAGCAAATATTCAATATATTTTTAAACAATTATAGTGCATAGAGAAGTTTTGGAAAAAATTATACTCATATTGAAGTTTCATGTTTGAACATTCCTTAGGAGTTTACAGGGTATCAGGATTTATCACGCTGTAAGAGTTAACATTCATTCGAAATACTTTAATGAATAGAAGAGAAATATAATGAAGTCAGTCATGTAAACAACAACTTTATACACAATCAACTGTACCAATGCAATATTAACTGAGAATGTATTAAGACATATCACGTACGTTTTTACATCATGATCCCTAAATGTAAGGCAACTACTTTATCTGATTCCTATCCTAGTAAAAAGTTATATTTCAAAGCATATGAGGCACATGAGGAAAAGCTCAGTGTTTTAAACTTAAGTACATTTAGTCTGTTGCTTTTGAGTGTTTGAAATGATTTTCTGAGATAATGTTAGTTATACATGAGTGTACTCCATGTGCGTTTTTTAGAATATAACAATATTTCATGCTCAAAAACTTACTTTGTGGTGAGCTGAAGGCATCTGTAAACAGACGTTAAACTAAAATATTGGAGTTAAAATAGTGATAAAACACAGGGAAATATTGTTCTCTAATTTTATAGAAGGTAAGAGGTTTTCTATTAAAATAGCACAACAGTGAGATGACTAGGACCACACTAAGAAGAGATAAGATGAAGTATCCTATAATACACAATCAAGTCAAAATCAACAGAGCACAATCAATTATGTAAACTGGGGATAATAGAAACAAGTTAAAAATAAAATCTCAGTTGATATAATAAACACATATTTCACAAAGATTAAAACTGATTCCTCAAAAATATTAATTTCAAAAGTGTTCAATACACTGTTGATAACACCACTTCCTATGTTAAATCTAATTTTCTTTTGTTGTCACAATGTAACTTTCAATGGTAATACATGAACTTAGTTCTATATAAAATCTTTCCTTGGGCTGCTTGGAAAAAGCAGACCTTCTAGTTTTATTTTTTGCTTTTCTTTGTTTTTTTTTAATACCAGAAACCAAAGTCATTTATTCAAAGATCATTTATTATATAATTTTCTCTCAGGAAAGCCTTTACATTTTAAGACCTAAGAATATCCCTTAATGACTACCATAGGCAATGCTAGACTAAATCCCAGAATCGTAGTCAAACTACATACCAATGAAATTCAGTAACTTCTACGTATTTCTTTTGCTATGAGGAATATAAAACTTAAAAATCATTTTAAAGATGGTTTAGACCAATAGAAATTCAGCCTATTAAATTGTTGTAGTGTTTTTAAAATAATCTTTATTAATCTTTACTAGTCTTTATGAATCTATGTTAAAGGAATCTTTAACTTTCTTATCTTAAAAATTATTCTATAACATCAAATGGATAATATCAAAACTACTTTGGGCACACTAACAAGACAAATAAAAAATTATGAAAGCATTTGTACCATCTATAAAATAAGTCAAATAAATAAAATGTACTTAAAAATAATGATAATCTTTAATCTCCATAGAAATAAAATTAAATCATAAAAGTAATAAATGTGTATACACTTTTTTGAATAAAGAAGGAGTTCTGTGGATGTTACATCTTCTGATATTCCTAGCAAACTCATTAGAAAAGAATAATATTTATTACACGGAACACCAGAACAATTAAAGCTATTAAATGAGAAAATGGTTGCCAAATGTATCAAAGTAAAACAAATCTGATTTGTACTTAAGTTGAAATAAATAAATGATAAAATGTATATTTTAGTAAGTACATGTACATTTATATACATATAATGTCTTAGTCATCATTCATTATGCTAGAGAGAAAATCAACAACAGCTTAAGTTTTGTTTGCCTTTTTGAACAATTCTGCATAATGGGAGAAGACTAACGGGGAGAAGAGATATAGTGAGTGATTTTTATACAATAATATATTTAATATGTTCTCTCCCCTGCAAAAATATTTAAAAACTCATGAAGTAAATTGAAAGGAAATATAGCACTGTAGTTGTACTATACTATGTAGTTGCTAACTCAGTATAAAGGTAATTTTCAATATGAAAGATACTTATCAGTTTATCTTAGTTTAAGCATCAGAGTTCTAATTTTAAAATATCACAGATATTTGGACACATAGGAGAGCAGACAAATTCATATCCTTCTCTCTAGAAATATTGTGTGTGTGTGTGTGTGTGTGTGTGTGTGTGTGTGTGTGTGTTCTGTATCCTCACATGTAACGTTTGGTTGGTGTGGGACTGAGAAGTAGAGCTCCAGCTCTAGTTTCAGGTCCAAATTCTAATGATATAAAAGGTAAACCTTAGTGTCTGAATTTTGAGTCTATAGTTAGATGTTTCAGGCAATAGTAACAATTAATCCTTGACAGACTGATTTTCAAACATTTGTGTATCCTGAAGTTATCTCTGTAAAATAAAAGAAAGTAAGTCCCTTACTAGGCTGTCCAAGAAATAATGGAAACAGAACTGGAATTTTAATCTTTTGACATCAAATGTTAAAATGCTTTCTATATGATATTACGGCATTGTTTTTCTCTGACTCTCTCAAGACTCCCAAATCTAAAATCTTTAACATCAAATGTAAATATTTTCTATCTCTCTATTTAGTACCATCCCACCAGCCCTTAGTTAGTAGGTAGGGTTGAGTCAGCCACTAATAAACTGAATTGCACTTGCAATTACATGTTCCTGACAATTATTGACAGGTCAAAAATAATAATGTAATCAATGGTATATCAAATAATAACATAGAGTGTTCTAGTGTCATGCATTCATTCACTCAACAAAATCTATTGAAGAATTGTTATACGTCAAAACACACTATTAGCCTGCGGGGCTAGAAAGAAAATGTTATTGTACCTAAATATCTTCAGTTCATCATTCAATTATTTAAGCAGGAATCATCCCAATGAACTTATATCATTAAGGTGTTTGACTTTTTAATTTTATTTGATTTATATTTTAGTAGTTGCCAAAGTGTCCTCTGTTCACAACCAAAATTCAAAACTCATTACAGTTTTAGAGAATACTTTGTTCCAGTCTTTTAAAATAAAACAGGATGGAAACGAGGATGGAAGATCCCAAGAACAGACAAAACCCAGGTAAGCCAATAACCAACACTTAATCTACTTTATTTCATAAATGTAAGCAAAATTTAGATTTGGGTAGTTCTTATAAATGCTTCTGATAGTCATAAATAAAACAAATCATCTTCTTAAAATGGTATAAGATAATTACTTTTAGCCAATCCCTTGCTGCCTGGGAAATGGCTTTAATAACTAATTATTGTAAAGGTTGAACAATTTTCTCATTTTCACTTTATAAGCCATTCTGTAATGTCATGCTTTTAAGCTCCACACCAGTCCAAGGGTTGAAGTCACTCTGCTTTCTAACAGTTTGTTTCTCGCTCAGTGAAATATTCAAGTAAAGCCGTCTGAATATTCTTTCAACAAGTCGCATCGTCATTGAGCTAATAACTGCAATGCGTGTTAGATTACTATTTGAAACAACTTAGCCAACTACTGACAGTGCAGCTCTATCCCAGAGCAGTGCAGACATAACAATGATACAGCCAAGATGAAGTAAGGCAACAAGCTCTTTCATTAAATCATTTGTTAGAGAAATATTTGAATGATTTGCATTGTTATATCTAAAGCAGATTTCTTGCTACTCACTTTAATTGTATGACTTCATTTCTGAACATTACTTTCCTCATTTTAAAAAGAGAAACGTTATAATGTCCCCTCTCAGAAATATTATGGGAATCATATTAGAGACCATATGATATACTCTGTGACTTATAAAGTTATATAAATTGGGTATTTATATTAAAGTAGTAGTTTAGATTTGATCTCTTAACTTACACACCCAAAAACATTCCTTAAGAAGTAAAAACAATTTGAAATTTTTTGAATATTTGCTAATTAATTGATATGGAGGAAATATTTAACATAAAAAATTTTGTTCTTATAGGTGGTTATTCTCTGTTCCCTATTCTTCAAAGATATTTTCTGAATATATGTCATATTAATAGATAAAGTCTTAAGTAAGAAAGCTGGTGTCATTCAAGGACACTTAACTATTTAATTCTGACAAAATATGTTCAAATGTCAAATATTTTGGATTTTTTCTTAGTCTATATGAATGCTTTCACACATTTCTAATTTAGAGTTCTACATGAATATGACATAATTTTTTGAATAAAATTTCTTGAGTAGATTTTATTATAGAAATAAATAATTCAGAGTAAAAATGTTTCTTTCTTTTGTATAGAATAAAACTCAAATTAATGTAATGATATTTTAGCAATGCATTATTGAGAAATGGAATTAAAGAATATTTTCTTACATTTGTGGCAGATCACAAATTTACTCACATTAGATCAGCTGTTAATAGAAAAGAGAATTTCTTAACTCCATTTAAAGCTTTTGGACTTTCCTCATTAACTCTTACCTGATATAGAGAAAGGGGTAATATAAACATTTAAAATCTGTTTACTAAATAGGGGAGCCTGGATGGCTCAGTGGGTTAAAGCCTCTGCCTTCGGCTCAGCTCATGATCTCAGGGTCCTGGGATCAAGCCCTGCATTGTGCTTTATGCTTGGCGGGGAGCCTGCTTCCCTCTCTCTCTCTGCCTGTCTCTCTGCCTTCTTGTGATCTCTGTCTATCAAAGAAATAAATAAAATCTTTTAAAAAAAAAAATCTTTTACTAAATAAATAAATAAATAAATAAATAAATCTTTTTACATTTTTTACTTAAGAATGCATGCTGAATTTTATGAAATAATATTTGGCAACCATAAGGGGAAAATATTTGTGATGTTTGTTTTCCATTTTAATTTATATATTTGACATTTGTAATATTCATCCATGTTTTTATTCCTTACATGGTGCCTAATTGTCTACTGTTAGTTTTTAGCATATAGTAACTGGTTTATTCCCACTGATTACTTATAACTTTTGCATCAACAGTAGTAATTACAATTTCATTTTGTAGTTTCTTTTTTTCCAATTATTACAGCTATTTAAATAAATTAGGAAAGCTTTCCTCTTTCTTTATGTTTTGAACCATATTAGCTAGTTGAGAAAATATGTACTTTTTGAATGACTGATAGAACTTGTCCAAAGAAAAATTCAGGCCAGAGATCTAATTTTTAATAACTATCTTTCATTCTTTTCATGTTTCATATTTTTATTGATCTATTTTTGTTTGCTAACATACATTTTGAATTATGTGATCTTTTATAGTTTTTTCCTCTATTTTCTTAGATCTTTGAATGGGATAATCAAATTTTTGATGTGTATTTTTTATTTAGACAGTTTTAACAATCTTGATTTCTTGAAATGTATTGAGGTTTTGTGGGCCAATAAGTTGTCAATTGTATCTTGAAAATAATTTTTATTCTTTGTTGAATTACTATAATGTTTTTCTTTTGAATATATGTAATTTAGACTTATTTTCTTATAAAATAAACATATAATCCTAGATACAGTTTTTTTCAAACTGGATCTTTCATACAGTTTTTTTTAATTAAATTAAATTAATTAATCAATTTTTTTGTTGTTGTTCCAAAATTCATTGTTTATGCACCTCACTCAGTGCTCCATGCAATATGTGCCCTCTTTAATATCCCCCCCAACCCCCCACCCTTCTCCCCTCCAAAACCCTCAGTTTGTTTCTCAGAGTCCACAGTCTCTCATGGTTTGTCATCCAGAGTTTTTATAAAGAGAGTTGCATGTATAAAGTCTTATTATTCTAATTTTTTAATAATATTCTTATTTTTTTCTGCATTAATATACCATAAGGACTATACTAAAAATATCAAATTAAAATTATTACTACATCAACAAGTCTATGTATTTTATTGATTAAATATGTCTATGGCTTAGATTTTCTTGAGATGTTAATGCATTTGCATGTATAAATATTCTCTAATAGTTTTACCTTAAATTCTAATACACCTACTAAAATTCACCTTCCCTGTATGTTGTTTAACGTATGCATATTTATACTTCCAACAATATTCTATTCTTTGGTTTGCAATATTATCTCTTACAGACAATATATTGCTTGAGTTGCTTTGCTTACTTTATTATCTAACCTGAGAGAATTAATTTTCAATCATTAAGTACAACCAATTAACATTTATCTTAATGTTAAGATTATGCTATTTTACATTGCCACCTAACTAAATTTTGTTTTCTGTCCTCTCCTTTTTAAATTTATTTTCATATCATTTTATTCTGCTGCTTTGAAATGTGTGTATTTTGTTTTTATTCTTCTAATGGTTACTAGCTTAGTAAGACTCAAACTCAATTTCCCCATTAATGTTGAAATTTACCAATATCTGTATCTTTTCTAGAACTAGAGATTTTTTCAACCCCTCAGGTCTCTCATGTTCTTTCTGCTCTCCTTACATTGGTCCAATTGATTCCACCTGGAATATTATATATTTATATTTTATGTTTATACCTTTATTGTTTGGCCATTTTTTAAATTCAGTCATCAGTAGATTTTTATTAAGATTTTATTTTCTAATTTTTTATATCTTACTGCTTCCAACTGGATTAATTACTCTTCTTATTGAGAATATTTCCAAATTTACTTCAAAGACTGTCTTTCTGAGGTAATAGTCCTGAGATGCCTGAAAATACATAATTCACTCTGACATTTAAATGAGAGTTTAGATCAGAAGTCAATACATTTATTCCATGAAGAGTGAGATAGTAAATATTTGAGGTCTTGCTAGTCATGTGGTTTCTATGTGGTTTCTCTCTTGAGTACAATTTTTTCCCCTTTTCTGAGTTTTCCGTGGTTTCAGTCACCCGTGATCAACTATAGTCCAGAAGCAGATGATCCTCCTTTGTAGGAATCATCAAAAGGTCCATAGTAGCCTAATGTTATGTCACCGTGCCTATGTCATTCACCTCTCTTCATTTCATCACGCTTATCTCGCATCATTACAAGAAGCAGAAGTGTGAGTAGAATACAAACATACATTTTGAGAGGGAAAGAGAACACCACATTCTAGTAACTTTTATTCCAGTATATTATAATAATTGCTCTATTCACGATTAGTTACTGTTGTTAATTTCTTTCTGTGACTTCTTTATAAATTACACCTTATCACAGGTATGAATGTACATGAAAAAACATAGTATATGTAGGGCTTGGTACCATCAGTAGTGTCAGGTATCCCTCTGGGGTTTTGGAACATATTCCCCATGGATAAGGGGGGATTACTATGTGGACTCTGACATTATGTCAGGAGAACAACCATAGGCAAAATATAAATAAATGGATGAGGCTGTGCTCCAAAGAAATTTTATACAAAACAAGCAGCAGGCTGGATTTGCCCTGCAGGCCATAGTTTGCTGGCAACTAGCTTGGATTTATATAAAATTCTGGGTTTACTTTTCATATTGTTTTTATTATTACAGGTATTACTACACTGTCTTTTTTCACCTGGTGATGTATTTGAGAAATATATTTTGATTTATCTATTTTTCTTGTATGAGCACTATCTTCTTTTGTTTAGAATATCCTCTTTTTAAAATAATCTCAAGTTTCACAGTGTGTTCAGAGTTCTTGATATAGCTTTTCCATTTTTTTTTGTTTATTGTTAGTCTCTCCTACCTTTTTCAGAGATTTATGAGCCCTTTCAATCTATTTTTAATAGTTCTCAGAAATCATTGTTTCCTATTTGTGCAAATATCAATTACTTTCTATTTATATCATTTTACCATCTAGATTCCTTAACAGTTGTTGAGTTAATTCTAATGTTTTTCTCATTTTCTCTCTCATTTTATCTGCTTTCTTTATACCTCTTGGGTGAGTTTTTTTAATCCTGATTTCCAGCCTACTCACATTTTGCTACTGTACAATTCTCCCATTCATGTCTAACTCTAGATTCTTTAGCTCAACAATTGTGTTTTTAGTATCTTTGATATTTTCTTATCAGTGTAAAGATATTATTTTAATTTTGACTTTCATTTCATTAATTCCACTCTTTCTATGACAGGTTGTTTCCATCTGTTACTTTTTTTTTTCCTTAGTGCTTCTTTTCCCAGGTGTTTGAACATTTTTCCTTATGATCTCCTCTCTTTTGAGAGCTCTGCTGTCAAAGTGAATTAAATTTACCTAACCCAACTTTGTGCTTTTTCAAGTAAGATTTGGGGTAGTAAGTGTCATAGACTTCAGATTAGGCAGTCATGATTGATACGTTTGGTACCCACCTCCCCTCCACCCCATGTCTGGTCATCCATGAGTTCAGCATTCATACCAGAATCTGTCACCTGCCTTTCTGCCTATTTGTGCTTCTCTGAGTTTCTGTGTCATCAGCACAGAAGGAAAAAAGGGAAAACTAGGGAATTTCATCTTCCCTTATTGCTCTTGGAAGACAACCCCAGCTATGCATAGGAGGGATTCCCAAATAAAATTAATGTATTAATCATCAATGTTGATTAGCACTAGGCTACAGTTTATGATGTAGGTTCTTGATGGCCTTAATTATATAAATCTGGTGATTAAGTGAAAAAGAAGTTGAGAAGAATACAAGGAATAGGAGAGGTGGTTGGAAAGAGAGTTTTACTTCAAGCCAATGAATTCTCTTGTGGAGAATATATGTTTTTATCTAGTACATCTTGTTACTTGGGAAATGGGTTTCCTCCCATGTAAGATCAGGAAGTGACTGGTTTACAAATTTTCTAGCCCTCCTCTTGGTTATCAAAGAAGATTTATTATTTTAGGAAACATAGATTTTACAAATAAATTTGAAAGAAAGCATGTTTTCCTCAGAGCAGAAGGTTCTATCTTCACAAAATTCAGTGCTATGTGAAATGCATAAATGAAGATTATCAAGTGACTGAAGCTACATCCTTTAGAGGTCACTTTAGTCTTTAGGATCTTCGAAGGGAAATATGGGAAAGAATTTTGGATTTGAATTAACCTCTGGCTAAAAGCTACCTAGTATCTTACAATCAGAGAAATTATTTGAATTTTCTTAACTGTAGGCATCCTTTTAACTTTTTAGAAATCTTTAATTAAACTATTTTAAGTAGATTAAATTAGATGAATTAAATTGATGTAAAAGGATGATAAGAAAAAATAAATTTATTTTTCTTCTTACCTCCATATAGTTCTTAAAATATGTTTAATCTTTTCTTTTTTATATGTATATTTGAAACACTTAAAAAGCTCTGAATTTCCTTTCAGGTGAGTTACCCCCTCCCCAGATACCCCTACTCCTTCCTCAACTACCCAAGGAACACCATCCTAAAATGTCATAAAATTAGTTAATACATTCAGTGTCTATAAACTCACTGAAAGCATATTTATAAGTTATAATATTTTGAATTAATTTAAATTTGAAATAAATAATGAAGTATTTACACTGAAGTTATTATTTTTAGTTTTGTTCCATGATGCAATTAGTTTAATAATTCTTTAGTCTATAATCTTGGAAGACCTGATGAAGCATCCAAGCATGCACTTTAATTAACTTTGACCTGAGATGATGCATAATATTGTAAATTCTTCAATTATCTGTAAAGGTTTGAGAACACTGAAAATTGTATTCACATTAGTTTTTAAATACTATTTTGAAAATGTATACTAAAATAGAGTAACATAAAACTTCTATTGGTTCTCAATATTTGATCATCTTCTACTAGTTATCAGAAGTGAAATATCATTGCAATTCATCTTCTATATAATCACCTTATCAAAATTTTATATGGTGATTTTTTTTCTTTGACTTTCAGTAGAAACCTAGTCATGTTATCTTGCTTAAATACTCAATTGTTAACCAAAACACATTACTACATTTTTTTATACTGATGGCTAAGTAATTTATGCAGATAATTAAAGTAGTGCTTCAATTTTCATTACATCCTTAAGCATACTTTCTTTTCAAACCAGATTAAACTTAATGGAGTCATTTGCATGCACTTTTCACTGATTTGGAGTTTGTTTGCAAACGAATTGGTATTGTAAAAGTTATTGACTTACTCTCAGCATATTTCCTCATTTTATTGATGTTTTGAAATACTTTCAGTGCTAAAACCAGCTTTCTTAAATTCTTCACTAGAATCAAAGGTTTTCTACTCTACTGTTTATGTAATAGTAAATTACATTAGGTGTAAAGACTTGGTGAATATAGAAATTATTATCCTAGACCCTAAAATTATGTATTTTGCCTTTGTGTCCTTTGGTAGGCTAAACAATTTTTGTAACATATATATTTTTCTATTTAGTATATGAATAACCCTGGCCTCATCTAGGGAAATATTAAATTATTTCCTTATAATGAAGCAATACCACTTTTGTTTAGTTAATTAGTTGTTCTTTGCATCATTCACGTGGATTTGATAATTATTCTTGGTATTGTTTTCCTTCTAGGGTACACTTTGAAGATTAATAAAACAATTATTTTTTAAAGAAATAGGAAAAATATTGTAGCGGCCTAAATTGAAATTTACTACATAAATTTACATAATTTACTACTGTACTGAAACCATAGTATAGAGTGTAGCTCCCACAGTTTATGTGGACAACAATATGTAATGGCATTCTCTCAGAATCTCCTGAGTAGAGAGCTCTTGGAAACAGACAAAAGTCTGGTGAGAGGGGATCTACAACATCCTTCTAATTTATTTTGAAAGAAGTGTACATTCAATTTTATAAAGCCTTCTGCTCCTTTCTTGTTACATGACTTAATCTTTACCACCTCAAATGCTTTTGCTTTCCCTGTTGATAGTCTGATGATCTGATGGTATTAATAATTTTGGAACCCTCATTTCTTTCCTTCTTGACTTCATCTGTTAACAGAGTGGGCTTTCTAATAAAAGTGACCATCAATGTGGTGAACGACTTTATATAAGAGATAGTTTTTACTTACTTTACTCTTTGTTGAGTAAAGAAAGACAATAGCTTCATTCAACTTGAATTTGTGCAAATCCATGAAAAGGGATGTGTATCAGGTGACTAGTATGTGTGACTTGGTGATTATTGTTAAGACTTCAAACACAGATCCTGCCTACATACAAGTTTTCATCAATTACCAGGGATTAGCACAGTCTTCTGGGTGCTAGTCACCAGAAGTTAGCCTTGTTTAAGTCATATTTTTAAAAGTATCCATATGTTGAAACACCATTGAAGGAGAGAATCCTCACCAATTATTTTTGAATTGGTTTTTTAATTCATCTAGATGTGATTATACATGATATAGGCAATGTTAGTTCCTCAATTTTAATTCATATTTAGTTCTATAAATATATATGCATGTTTTGAAAAGTAAAATGAATCCAATTGATCTACCACTCTCAGATATTCTGTTATACTCTTAAAGATCTAACAAAAGTACCAAAATCTAATATAATGCAAATTAAACACAAATATTGAGGTGAATGAAGAAATTTGCTAAGCATCTGAAAGAAACAGAAATTTCTTATACATGTTATTTTGTCTAGATAGTAACATATCTCCTAAGCATTTCATGGTTATTATCTAAATTCACATATTAAGTCAAATTAAGACAACTAAAATTTAAATTGTTTTATTCATATTTTTTAGTAAACATTCCTGGTATTTTAAAACCACTTTAGAAAATATTTTGCATTTTGTGGATTAAAGTAAAATTAAGTCATTATTTCACATTTATTACATCACCTAACTTATTACTGAAATGCTTATTTTACACTATTACAAGTTCATAATATCTATTTTTTGAAAGGCAGTGATTTAGAATGAGATCATAAAAGGGATGAAATGAGATAATAAGAAAGTTAATACCAAACAGTTTTTGAGGTTAAACTTAATGACTGCAATTCTTTTAAAGATACTTTCCTCTGTAATTTTACACTGCTGTCTCACACAACATTTGATTTATTCCAACTGTGTTTAATTGGCCCAATGCAAAGATAAGGGACAGTTGTAACCTTGAGATTGTGACCTATGGAATAATGAGGAAATGACTGTATGTTACAAACCTACATATTAAAAAGTTTTAGTTTGTGCTACTGAAGTCTTTGTTGCTTAAATCTTCCAGGAGAGATCTGAGTGAAGACTGAATCCTTAATAATTTGAAGATGTGGAAGTATGGATTTACCCCATTCTCTGAACACTGTTACACAGAGAAATGATTAGCACTCCCTGAGAGATAATGCCTTTCCTTACTCATCTAGACTTTATTTTTTAAATATCAAGAATGTACTCCTGGTCCTGGTTTATACTAATCTCTTTGATCTGTGACCATCTACTAATCAAGGTGCTTTGATTTGTTAGCGACAGGGACCATTCTATGATTCGATATTGCTGAATTCCAGACAAAGAATCATTACATTGTATAACTTTATCTAATTTTTTTAGGTCCAAGTCAGCTAATCAATACACTTTTACTTATTTATTTTTAAAGATTGTGTTGATTTATTTGTCAGAAAGAGAAAGAGAGAGGGTGAGAGAGAGACAGAGCATGAGCAGGGGTAGGGGGCAGAGGGAGAAACAGGCTTCCTGCTCAGTAGGGAACCTGATGTGGATCTCCATTCCAGGACCTTGGGATTATGACCTGAACTAAAGGCAGATGCTTAACTGATTGAGCCACTCAGGTGTCCCTCAATATCCTTTTTTAAAATTAAATTTTTTATTAACATATAATATATTATTAGCCCCAGGGGTACAGGTATGTGAATTGCCAGGTTTACACACTTCACAGCACTCACCATAGCACATACCCTTCCCAATGTCCATAACCCAACCACTCTCTCCCTAAACCCCTCCCCCTGGCAACCCTCAGTTTGTTTTGTGAGATTAAGAGTCTCTTATGGTTTGTCTCCCTCCCAATCCCATCTTGTTTCATTTTTTCCTTCCCTACCCCCAAAACTCCACCTTGCCTCTCAAATTCCTCATATCAGGGAGAGCAAATGATAATTGTCTTTCATTGATTGACTTATTTTGCTCAGCATAATGCCCTTTAGTTCCATCCATGTCGTCACAAACAGCAAGATTTCATTTCTTTTGATGGCTGCATAGTAGTCCAGTGTGTGTGAGAGAGTGTGTGTGTGTGTGTGTGTGTGTGTGTGTGTGTATACCACCTCTTCTTTATCCATTCATCTATTGATGGACATCTAGGTGCTTTCCATAGTTTGGCTATTGTGCCAATTTACAATATTTGTTCTTCTAATCCATGAGCATGGAACATTCTTCCATTTATTTGTGTCTTCCTCACTTTCTTTCATGAGAACTTTATAGTTTTCTTTGCCTCTTTGGTTATATTCATTCCTAGGTATCTTATGGTTTTGGGTACAATTGTAAATGGGACTGAATCCTTAATTTCTCCTTATTCTGTCTTGTTGTTGGTGTATGAAGTGCAACTGGTTTCTGTGCATTGATTTTACACTTTACTAAATTCCTGTATAAGTTCTAGCAGATTTGGAGTGGAGTCTTTTGGGTTTCCCACATAAAGTATCATATCATCTGCAAAGAGTGAGAGTTTGATTTCTTCTTTGTCGATTTGGATGCCTTTAATTTCTTTTTGTTGTCTGATTGCTGAGGCTAGGACTTCTAGTACTATGTTCAATAGCAGTGATGATAATGGACATCCATGCTGTGTTCCTGACCTTAGCAGAAAGGTTCTCAGTTTTTCTGCATTGAGAATAATATTTGCGGTGGGTTTTTCCTAGATGGCTTTGATGATATTGAGGTATGTACCCTCTATCCCTACAAAAGGAAGTTTGGAAAGAACCCAAATACATGGAGGCTAAAGACCATCCTACTAAAGAATGAATGGGTCAACCAGGAAATTAAAGAAGAATTGAAAAAATTCATGGAAACAAATGATAATGAAAACACAACTTTTCAAAATCTGTGGGGCACAGCAAAGGCAGTCCTGAGAGGAAAATAAATAGCAATACAAGTCTTTCTTAAGAAACTAGAAAGGTCTTAAATACACAACCTAACCCTACACCTAAAGGAGCTGAAGAAAGAACAGCAAAGAAAGCCTAAACCCAGCTGGAGAAGAGAAATAATAAAGATCAGAGCAGAAATCAATAAAATAGAAACAAACAAACAATAAAACAATAAAACAAATCCCTCAATATTCTTTTAAAAGAAATAAAAGTTCAGAAAATCCGTGGAGTTTCTATAACAAAAATATTTTACTCAATTTGCTTTTACAGCAGTGTATGTGGTTAAAATGTCAGGACTCAAAATTCCATTTCTTACCCCAACTTTTTATCAATCTGAACACCTTAGTGATACTTTGACAAGTTTTCATTTGGTCCCTGAGTGAAGAGCTCCAAAATAAGTATATTTATACTAGATAAAAATTGCATTTCTGCAATTTATACTAGATAAAAATTCTACCCTGATATTAGAAAAATTCTTTTGATTTTGAGATTTTACTAGAATTGCAGTCATTACAATATCTCTTTGCTTTCTTCTCATACTGTCATAGATGTGAATAAGAATCATGGGGAGAGTGACAGCAGCTCACTTAGGTGCAGTACTTTGTTGTTACTCACTGGGAACTAGCACTTGTTGTTCCTTCAAGGTTCAACATTATTTTTTATAAGTCAGACTAAAAGAAGTACATTCACAAGCCTGTAGCAATGCACACCCATCTCCTGCCTGCTTTATTTTTCCTCTTCCTGACCAGTAAAGAACCAATCTAAGCCACTAAAAATTAAAGAATAAAGGGAAATTATGACAAAATTTGATCAATGAAGCTAATTCATGTCATTCATTTTATTCTTTTTTTACATAACTCACTAGGGAACAGCTTTATGTAAGAACAAAGGGAAGGGGAAGTTCCTGGTGAAAGCACCTAATATTTGATCCTTGTCATAGAAAAGGAAATAAATTTAAATGATGCTTTGAATGTAAAACATGCTTGTGAAAAAATGGAAGAGTTTTTAACACATTTAATGTCTATTTGTTATAGTACTACGTGTTTCTGAGTCTAAAAAAAAGAAGGAAAATTCTACTTTTTTGATCATTGTATTTTTTTTCCCTTTTGTTTTATTTCAGTAACCAAACAAGAGTTCTAACCTATAAAAAATGTTTAAGTGTTTGGTACATTTTATTTATTTATTTATTTATTTATTTATTTAATCATTATTGACTATAGGTGTAAAAGAAGATAATGTAAATACTAAATAGTGATATTTCATATTAAGATAATAATATTACATAACAATATGAATCATGTATGTGTTTTTGTGTATTGAAAAGAGAATGGAAGACCAATGGAAGAAGTACTTTAAAATAAATAATATGAATCTCTAAAAGTAGTCCCATATCGATATATTTCAGGAATTTAAACTAACACTTTTCTGTTTGCCAGCTTTTAGAAAATGAAACTATATTAGATGTATAATAAGAAATAACATGATGATATATCACTATTATGAAAAGTAGTTCTTTAGAAATTAAGGGGAATTTTGTCATTACATGAACTTTTAAGTATGAACATTATATTTCACAATAAGCAATAGTCTTTCATTTTTAGGATATGTAATTTTTCAAGCATTACATTCTCTGACGATCTTCAAACTGTCATGTAAACAAATACTTCTAATTTGGTATAAAATAAATATTATTTAAGTAAAACTGAATAGGGTTTCAATAAATATAACAGTTTGAACCTGTGTCATACTCTTCAATATCAGGAAAACATCCCTGATTCCTATCAAAACTTTCCATATAGTGGATAAGGATTAAGATTATTAAATTAAGTTGACACTGTCCAGATTAATTCTCACACTTTAAGCTTTTATCTTATATAACCATTTTTATTTGAACCATACATTTCTACTGAAGTTATGTATCTTGAAAATCTCTTTGATTGACCTCAAATCAAGAAAATGAAATAACTAAGTTCTTCCTGATTTACTTTACATTTTGAAGCCAATAATTTGTAACAAAGTAAAAATAAATAAGTATATTTACCCTTATCATCATTTCCTGAGAAGCAGATGCTATATAAGTCAACTAAACTCCATCTACGAACCTCTTGTGATCTATGATTTCAAGTATAAAATTATCTTTTAATTACATTGTTGGACTCTGCTAGAGCTTACTATATATTTGTATATTCCTACAATGAATCTTGTAAAATCTAAGGGATCTGTAGTTTTGCTGTCTGGTAGGCTATACTAAATGCCATGGTGAACCTGCAGACCTTATTTTGAATGAAGGTAAGGACAAAAAAATACCCCCACAATTTATTTAAATGTAAGTACAAGGCAAATCACTAAGTGTTCATTTTCAATTACTTTTTTTTTTGAGAAGAAAAAAGTAACTTAATGCAAAAAGGTATCCTCAAAACATATTCAAGGAAAAGTGCAGCTTATTAACAACAAATTAATCAAGTACAGAATAATTGTGAGATAGGTTGTATTGCTCTTTACTTTTCCTTCCTGTAAGATTGCAATTGAGAAAGGCAGAAAATTGTCTGGAAAGGTCAGAGTTTCAATAAAATATTTGCAACAATTATTCTATCGCTTATTTGGTAAGATACATTTAAACATTTCATATGCCTTTGGAGAAACATAGTTGATGTTGAAACAGGAAGAAAGGCAGAAGCAGACTCCCAGCTAAGCTGGGAGCCTGACATGGGGCTCAATCCCAAGACCTGGAGATCATGACCTGAGGTGAAGGCAGATGCTTAACCATCTGAGCCACCCAGGTACCCCTCTGCTTTCCTTTTACAAATTACGGTTACCTGATGAATTGGCCTTCAAGGAGCTGAAGTTAACTCAGCAAGCACAGACTTCTTTAAATGTGGGCCACCTCCAGTAAGACTACATACATTTCTTGATAAAGTGGAAGAAATTGTATTTGGTAAAGAGAGATTTCAACATATTTTCAAGGATGTGATATTCTGATAAGTCTTTCTTTAAGCCTAGGGACTTTAATATTTTACAACAAGTACTCATATGATAATCATATGGATTAAAAATCATTTCACATCTAAAAATTATAACTACAAATTTCCACTCTGAGTTAGATAAGAAAGTCAATTATTATAGCAGTAGTAAAGTGATAGGTATGCTATTTTTATAAAAAGAGAATGTGTTCTTATTTTCTAAACTATTACATCTTATTCCACCCAAATTAAAAGATTTCTACTAGTCAAGTGCATGTCTGAAAATCACTAATTTGAGCATAGTCCATTTTTTCACTAAGATCTCTTTTTATGTAAAAATTATTTATATGTTATTTTAAGTTAAAATGCAGCTGGTTTTCCAGTGTCCATTCTTTTCATAAATAGAGTTATCATGTGAAAAGAGCTTAGTAAGAACTCTATGTTTGTGTCTTTCCCAATTTCTATGTTTTATTTCCCAAGTGTTACAATAGAATGTTGCTAAAATAGCATAATACATAGATAATATAATATATGAGCAACTGTTGTGATCTGAATGTTTGTGTCCCCCTAATATTTGTATGTTGTAATCTAATCCCCAGTGTGACAGCATTTGGAAGTGCAGTCTTTGGGAGGTAATTGGGTCATGAGTGTGGAGCCCTCTTGAATGGGAGTGATTTCCCTAATAGACTATGAAGGGACCAGAGCTCTCTCTCTACCACTGTGGGGATAAAATGAGAGTGGGCAGCCTGCCACATGGAAGAGGGTTCTCACCCAAACCTGACCATGCTGCACTCTGATTCAGACTTCTAGTCTCCAAAACTGTGAGAAATAAGTGTTGGTTAAGCCATCCAGTTTATTTTGCTCTAGCAGCCTGGGGTAAGACAGTGATAAAATGTGCAAAAAATGAAATAGCATATTGAATACAAAAGCTATCATTTATCATAAATAATATAGATAGAGGTCATCGATACAAGCAGCTGTGATTTAGTTCTATGAAATCTAATTTAACTGTCTTAAAAATTCTCATAGCATCCTATCTAGATTTCAGAATTACTGGGCTTAAATTTAAGCAGTGTATTTCTGCTCACCAAGTGCTCAGAATTGCCTGTTACTTGGCTTGACCAAACTTCCTGGCTTCTCTCCTCCCCCACAAAATCCTGCACTAGGGCTTATTCTTAAGCTTAATGAAGAAAACATCTTCTTCTAATGGCTCATTCTGACTGCAGAAACAGGTATTCCCCATGAAACATCTTGATCATGTCTGCTTAACTACTCCACCCCTGTAAATAAAAGTTCCTGTCAACCATGCTAACTTACCCCTCTTTATTAAAAAAAAAAAAAAAAAAAAAAGTATTCTGTTTGTTTTATTTTGAGACATTTGTCTTTGACACTGCCATTTTGCTTTCACAAGGTATCTTTACATACTAGGTAGAAAGAATTTTCCACATCTGGTTAAGAATTAAAGACCAAAGTTTCAGAATATATAAAGAGCTGAGCATGTTGTATTTCATTAAAAATAAACATACTGAAATGCAACAAAGCCATTTGGCTAAAAAGTAAGACCAATTTTCATACTTAACAAAGAGTAAACATTCACTTTGGCATTGTGTATAATTCTATGCTTTGAAATTGAAGAGAAATTGACTGCAGAGGATAGAGATGTAATTAAAAGACTGGAAATCTAAATGAAATAAGTGAGGTGAAAAGAGTTGAATTAACATCCTTTGGGGTCACAAAGTACATTAAGGAATGTGATATAGAAATAGAAAACAAGTGCTTTTCATTTTCTCTAAGGAAATTTAAGAGCAAATAATAGTGATTTGTGGTCAGACAGAATGAGGTTAGAAAGATATGAATGCTATTTAAATATCCAAATAGAATATAGTGAAAGCATGATAAATATCTTGGTTAGGACAACTATAAGAACATATTTTTTGTCTGATATCTCAATGTTGATACTGTTTCAGGTTACAAATAATATAATTCAGGGTGCCTGGGTGGCTCAGTAGGTTAAGCCTCTGCCCTCAGCTCAGGTCATGGTCTCAGGGTCCTGGGATGGATTCCTGCAGCCCCCCATTGGGCGCTCTGCTTAGCGGGAAGCCTACATTCCCGCTCTCTCTGCCTGCCTCTCTGCTTACTTGTGCTCTCTCTCTGTGTCAAATAAATAAATAAATAAATAAATATTTTAAAAAAGAATAATATAATTCAATAGTTCTTTTGAAGCAATGACTCTGAAACTTTTGAAGTGTGGTATTGCTTTTTGAGTGGAATTATTTTCATACCTGCTTGCATCTTTAAGATGATATTGGGAAAATTCCTGTTAATAAAGAAACATGTAATTATTATTAAGGCGGTCATTAGCTTCCATTTATACTTTTAAGAGAGTAGTTATATCTGAATGAAATACACCATCACTATTTTTATTCTTCAAACAGAGCTGGTATTCATTTACTTTGATCAATTGCACTTCTATTGCTTATTCACCTTAAATTACATTTCATTGTTTCCATCTTGAACAGTAATAGTGTCATCATCATGAATGAGCTTCTTGCATCAAAAAATGTGTACCTGCTGTTTTCCATCTGCTTTTCTTGCTCTTTCACCTTGCTAGGACACCTAGGAAGAAACATAATAAATCAGGAAGAAACTCTTAGTGTGAGATATCTCTTTTTATATACAGGACCCTCAAAGAAATCAACTTAATTTGCAAAATGGGAAAAATGCTTATTTTTCAGATTCATGAAGAAAATTACCACTAACATTTTCTTTTATTATTTACATTAAGGCATAACACATAAAGATCCAAATGACCTCAAGTGTACAATATGATGAATTTTTACAAATTTATGAATTTCCTAATCTATTCAAAAAATGAAAAAAAGTAATATAAGGTTGAAAACCTATAAGGTATAGTAAAGTATCTGTCTTCGAAAATTTCAGGCATTGAGTTTACTTATGATTTTCTACTGAAAAGTCTATGAGATATATTGTACTTCATTTCAAATTTCCCTGAAGCTTAATCAAAGGTATGTCTGTCTCCACAACTACTTTTTTTCTAAAAGATACGAGGCAAAAAAAATAAAAAAATTGTAAATGATACTTCATTTGATTTGGATGGGACATTTATTCTTGTAGATTTTATTGCTCTGGGAATGAAAGTGAAGAACTAAACAGAATATATGCATACTTTCAAAGTATTTTATTAATGCAACCATGAAATACTGTATCATTTTTTGCTTTTACAGATTGAAGTAGTGATAATGTCACATAATTTGCATAGGTAGTTCCATCAAGCCACCCCTCCCCACTAGACTATTCAGTCAAGTACCTTGAATTTTATGAAAATGTACTATATATATAAAAATAAATATATGCATATGATTTGTATGGATACACAATATATATTGTGAATTACTGTATTTGAAGACATTCTTCTTCTAATACATATGCACTTTTTGATCAGGGAAAGGTTTCACCCACAAAAAGAAAAGTTTATTCTCTCAATTTACTCACCCACGTTCCACATTTGTTCAAACAACCTGATATAAAAGTCCTAATTGATCTCTTTCCTTCTATTTTTCTCCCAGCCATGCTTTTAAAATGCCAAATATTGACTCCCTTGAACAATCTGTTGACAAAGCAAAGTGAAATTCATTGCTTACCATAGTAGTGGAGATTAATTCTTGACAGAGTCTTAGTAGTATCTCAGAAAAGGATGAGAATAGGTAGAATAAATTTGAAATTTGTTGGGGAGTCTGCTTTAAGGTAAGTCAGTGTGATGTCTTGATGATAGTTGGGAAAAATGCATAATATAATGATTTAGTATTGGTGGACACAGAGATGTCAGCAGTCAAGACCAGGAGAAGCACATCTTCCCAGTGTCATTATGCCTAGCTGAGCTTTAATTTTTAGTAATTGAATACTCTCTGAAAACTTTTAAAGCCAACAATTACATACAATTTCATCTTCCCAAACAAATTTTTCTAGAATAGTATGGCCATGTTAATGAATGGGAAGAAATCAGAGAGAGAGACAAACCATGAAAGACTCTGGATTCTGGACAACAAACTGAGGGTTTCAGAAGGGAGGGTGTGGGAGAATGGGGTAATAAAGTGATGGGTTTTAAGGAGGGCACATGTTGTGATGAGCACTGGCTATTGTATGCAATTAATAAATCATTAAACACTACATCAAAAGCTAGTGATGTACTATTTGCTGGCTAAGTGAACATAATAAAAAAAAAGAATTGAGTAATAGCTTTTGTTAATGAAGACATTAGGCTGGGTGGGTGTAGATGGATTTCATTCTCAGTATCTCCTCTCATTGTCATTCTTCAGCTTAAGCTAAAGGGTAGAACATCACCATAGCATCTGGAGAAGTGGTCAACGCATTTCTTCCTTTCTTATTTTTGTTTTTGTCATTTTTTATGAAGTGGTGTAATCACATAAGTGTTTGAGGATATTGATTACAACCTCTATGAAAGTCATATTTTCCTGTTTGTCTTGTGTTTTGTTTTGTTTTGCTTAGAGGGTCACTTGTTGGACAAGACAGCCACTACACAAGATCATTTAAGACTCTACGATCACACACTTGAAGTAAGCATCACAGAAAATATCAAGAGAAGGATTGTTATCAGAGCCTGTGAATCAGTTTTAAGCCAAGCCTCAAAAGTGCTTATGTTAAGCCAAGACAACAAATCTTAACTTCAATCCACAGAACCCACAGAAACATATGGCATTATTTAAAAAAAAAAAAATCTGTATTTATAATATTTTTGTGTTTCTCAGATCTGGGAAGAATATTGCATCCATACAGAGACTTTGGAGGTTCTTTATGGATGCAGGCACAATATTCCTCCCTTAAAACATCACATAGCCCTTCTGGAGAAGCCAATATTATGTCTAAGGAAACTTATTCCAAACTAATATTCAATTTAATGAACGCTTTGGGCAAGGAGTTCTGTAGCCTTGGAAGCTTTTGCTGAGATCTCTTGCTATCATCTGAATTGCAGGCATGTAGTATGATCACTACTGTGTGGGTCTCTTATAAAGCAGAGGCTTGCAGACACACACAAAAATTAGAATTTGCCTTGAATTATTAGTATTTTAGATTCCTGGAGGTGTGGTTTATTATGGTGTTTGCCATCTAAAAAATCCCTTAGTGCTTGAGCCAATTTCACAGGAAACCAATTGATTATTAAAAGAAATTAGTATCAAGGGAATCTGGATGGCTCTAAAAAGAAAATGTGCACAAGCTCAACAAGCGAGTTTCATCATTCACTTGGGCCAAATCATGATTAGATTGCAACTAGTCTTCTACTTATGCCAGAAAATAAATAAGAAAGCAGAAAGTAATTTTAAAAATGTGGGATTTACAGATAACAGATGTCTGTATATGAATTGTTCAAAATCTTAAACCAGCAAAAAGAAAGGAATGTCACTAGGAAAAAAAAAAATACACATGTATGCAAGCATATTGAAGTTTAATGTGATTCTAGCTCTGGCTCTTGTTCTCTGGATCCTACATGGAACGTATCTACCTCCCGAAGGCTATTTGCTTCTGGAAGATTTCTGAGAATCTTCACCTTGATCTTTATAATCTTGACAATCATCAAGTGGTTTGAGAATTACTTCTGTCTCTATATAACAAACACTTACACAAGGACAGAATTCTTAGACTTCACTGATGTGATAATAGTATCTGCTCAGGTCCTTTCTAGTGAGGTTCAAATAATGTCTTTCTCTGATGTTAATTAGGAAATCAGTTGTCCAGATTTGTTCATGCAGAGGTTGCTTAGGAAGATCTTGAGGAATATTGTGGCAATATTAGACATATTAGACATATTCTATATGTAGCCACATGTGATATTTGTTCTTGTCTGCTTGCCTGAGTGTGAAAATTAGAATTGGCAGTGCTAGTCTCACAAACATGGGGTAGCCTCTTAATAATTTTTCAAGGGGGTAGTAACCCAAGAAGGTGTTGATTTAGCTGTCCTTAAAAACAATAGCAATACTTTAGGCCATAAAAGTTTAAGAGTCTTTGAAAGTTCTGCCGACAGAACACTCTTGAAAGAAATTGAAGAAGACACAAAAAGATGGAAGAGCATTCCATGCTCATGGATCAAAGAATAAACATTGTTAAAATATCTATACTGCCTAGAGCCATCTATATTTTCAATGCTATCCTGATCAAAATTCCACTGGCTTTTTCAAAGAGCTGGAACAAACAATCCTAAAATTTGTATGGAACCCAAAGAGACCCCGAACTGCTAAGGAAATGTTGAAAAAGAAATACCTGGGGGCATCACGTTGCCTGATTTCAAGCTTTACTACAAAGCTGTGATCACCAAGACAGCATGGTACTGGCACAAAAACAGACACACAGACCAGTGGAACAGAGTATAGAGCCCAGATATGGACTCTCAACTCTATGGTCAACTAATTTTTGACAAAGCAGGAAAAAAATATACAGTTAAAAAAAGACAGTCTCTTCAATGGTGCTGGGGAAATTGGACAGCTATGTGTAGAAGAATGAAACTCAACCATTCTCTAACACCATACACAAGGATAAACTCAAAATGGACAAAAGACCTCAACGTGAGGCAAGAATCTATCAAAATCCTAGAGGAGAACATAGGGAGTAACCTCTTCAATATCGGCCACAGCAACTTCTTTCAAGACATGTCCCCAGTTTTGGTTTCAGAATTCAATTTGTACTTACCACCTTTTCCAAAGATTGGCAGTGATAGAGACAACTAACTTTTTTATTAATTCTCAAGATGTTACAAAGATATTTGTAATAGATCCAGTGAAATGGATGCCTCTGTCATTAGAAGAGTTATTTTGTAATTTCCCAGAGTGTGAATACAATACTCAGTAACTCTTTGTTACTGTTAGAGTCCTAAGTTTACAGCAAATAAAGGCTTTAGTTTATCCCAAGAATAAGCAGTTAGTGTGAGGAACTTATTTTAAATGTATTGCAGGTTAACTGCAGGAAATCTGGTAGAAGACAGTCAAAGAGACCTTGGTGTTTGGGTTCTTGTCAATGTCTTGCCTTTACAATTTTACCAGAATTTTGGCAATGGTGTATAAAATGTGCACTTTAAAAACATTTAGTAAAGTTTTTCACACAAATATTGATCAAAAAGAGTGGCCAATTTGCATTTATTGTGATAAAAGACTAAATAGTTCTGGCTAATGTCTTATGACCATTTAGCAAAAATGGAAAGCAGTAAATTTCTCACTTGAATGTTAACACACAACATATAGATATGTAGTTTGCTAGGTATGTTTCCAGTATCAAAAACAGACTATTAAAAAAAACAGATTATGAGCAGTTAGGGTATTATGTCTCAACATAATATATCTACAGAAAATTATTACAAGGGAGTTTTGAACTTAAAATCAACAAATATGTAGATAGATAAATAAATACCTGAGTTGATCAATTTATCAATCAAAATATAAATTTAAATAATTACTGCATCAGTCTTTGTGATTGATCTTGAGTAGGTTTATTATGAATCCTGATGATTATGAAATCATTACAGTATAAATGTTTTAATTTGATACATTCAATTTAAAAAGGACTGAACTTCTCTTTTGACTATTACTTTGATAAACAATCTAGCTCGTAAAATAGTTTTGAGTTAAACTGTTTTTGGAGAATATCCAGATAAGTCTAATTATTTCTGTTACCTTCCCTTTTATAATATAAAGGTACATCTTATATAATCTATTAAACTTAAGGTGTCAAAAAAAAAAAATTACAACACCATTTCCAAAGACATTTGGACATTTTCTTACTCTATAGCTATATTGTAATGCTAAAAAAAGAGGGATAAATTAAAATTCTATATTAATACCAGTTTTTAAAAAATATTTGATTTCTTTATTTGACAGACAGAGATCACAAGTAGGCAGAGAGGCAGGCAGAGAGAGAGAAGGAAGCAGGCTCCCTGCTGAGCAGAGAGCCCAATGTGGGGCTCAATCCCAGGACCCTGAGATCATTACCTGAGTTGAACGCAGAGGCTTAATCAACTGACCCACCCAGGTGCCCCTGTATTAATACCAGTTTGTTTTTCATTTCAAATGCATATAACTATTTATAGATTATTTATCAATTGCTAAATTTTACATTTATATAGGATGTTTTTGTGTGTGTGTTATATTCCTAATTCTATTTATCTTTATTATTTTAAAGATCACATATACATTAGTTTGTATTCTAGAGTTGGCAAATGACATTGGTAAAATAGACAGCAATCTGAAAAAAATAATCTTGGATTTGTATTTCACTCCATATGATGTCTACAATCCAAAGACTCTAGGAATACACATGTAGCAAAGTTGGATTTATTACTTGCTGAAACAAAGAACATCATCCACGTCATAAACTGTGGGAATGTTTGGTCATTTCAGTGGTTGTGTAGTAACTTTGCTTCTAATATCTAATTTACGTTAATCTGATTTCGTTGTATCCATGTCACAGGAAGTGCTAGTCAGATATTTATTTTCTGCAAAATTGTTAATGTCAGGGGGAACCACATGACCTATGTGAGAGCTGCTAGCCCAGCTACCATCTGTCATCTGTCAGGTATGATTATTTCTTTCTCTCTCTTTTTACATTTAATAAAATTTAACTGTGTTAAAAATAAAATACAGAAACAAATCCATTAAGATATTAGGATAACAGATATACATATATTTAATTTTACTATGATGGAAAACCAAAAAGCATAAAAAATGAGACCAAACATTTTTCCTTTGCATAAAAATCAAAGATGTCTGTACACACACAAAAAGAAAATAATGGCTGTATATCACAAGACAAAATGGATAGAAATGTTTGTAGTAAAAATCATAGGTGAAGAACAGATTCTATTAAGTATGAATTGCTATAATAAGCAAATTAGAACAGAACCAAGAGTCTAATAAGCAATTAATGTGAACTGTTATAGAAAAGTAATTATAGTAGGCTCATAAATATAGGAACCGCTCACTTTCTTATAAAGAGAATCATAAGTTAAAAGAAAAATGAAATAGCATTTTCAGGTCATAACTGGATTTTTAAGGTATTAAGGAAATAGTCATTCTAAAAGTTGGTATGAATTTAAATGTATAAAAAAATTAAAATCTAGTCAATGTATTTACAAAAAGGGAGATATATAAGTTAAGAAATCAAGTACTATTTCTGAATTTTGAATTCTGAAATGAATTTTATTTATTACAAAATGAATTTATTTATTACAAGTTTTATTTATTAATTTGAGAGGATATGACAACATGTTAATGTTGTAAATTGCATAAGATGAACACATGGTTGTTTTATATTTTTCATTATATAGTGTGTCTTTATATTATATTTTTTAAAGATTTTATTTATTTATTTGTCAATAATAAGAACATTTAAATTTCAGTTTAGGAAAAAAAAAGCACAAGGTGAAGCTGGGTAGTTCAATTGGTTAAGAAACTGCCTTTAGCTGAGGTCTGGATCCCAGCACCCCGGAATCAAGACCCCGCTTTGGGCTCCCTGCTCAGCGGGAGTCTGTTTCTCCCTCTCCCTCTGCCTTTCTGTCCTGCTTGTACACTCTCTGTCCCTCTCACGTGCTCTCTCTCTCCCCCATCCTCTCAAATAAATAAAATCTTAAAAAAAAAAAAAGAAAAGAAAAAAACCATGAGGTCAGATTAATAGAGAAAAATCAAGCTCAAAGTATTAAAGGTTTTTAGGAGGCAAAAAGTATTCTAGTTGAGTGAAATTTGTATATATGTTCCCTTGTTTAAAAAACTGTCTGTATCACACTTTGCTTATCCATTTATCTATGGAAGTACACTATGGTTGCCTCCACATTTTAGTGATTGTGAATAATGCAGTTATGAACACAAGTGTACACTTGTCTCTTTGAGAGACTGCTTTTAGCTCTTTTGGTTATAAAGCCACAAGTAGAATTGCTGGTTTACAATTCATATCAAAATTCTATTTTTAGATTCTTCTAGAACCACCAAACTCTTTTCTACGAATTGTACCATTTTACATTCTCAGCAACAGTGCACAGGAGTCTTAATTTATTCACAGCCTTACCAACGGTTGCTATTTTCTGGCTTTCTTTTTTATTCTGTATTGTTTTGTTTTGTTTGACAGTAGCTATCCTAATGAGTATAAAGTGATAGCTCATAGTTTTGACTTACAGTTCCCTAATAATTAGTGATTTGAGCATTTTTTCATGTGCTTATTAGCCATTTGTATATCTTCTTTGGAGAAATGTCTATTCAAGTCCTTTGCTTACTTCTGAATTAGGTTGCTTATTTTTTGTGCTCTTGAATTTTAGGAATATTATTCAACTGTAAGAAGATGGAAAATTCTGACATATGCTACAACAAAGATGAAACTTAAAGATATTATGTTGAGTGAAATAAGGTCATAAAAATAAAAAATCACTAAGGATTTTCAAATAAAGTGGTTGAAGCAAAAAAAATAAATAAATAAATAAAAAATAATAAAAAATAATAAAAAATAAAAAAATAAAAAAATAAAAAATAAAAAAATAAAATAAAAATTAAAAAAAAAATTCTACTTCTTTGAGGTAATTAGAGTCGTCAAAATTATAGACATAGAAATTAGAAAGATGGTTGTCAGGAGTTGGGAGAAAAGGGAAATGGGACATCATTGCTTAATGGATATAGAGTTGCAGTTTTATAAGATAAAAGTGTTATGGCAATGGATAATGGTGATAGTTGTACCACATTATGAATGTGTTCAATACCATCAATATCTATTTTCCCTTTCTTCTGGTTGGGGTGCCAAAGTGATTAGCCATCAGAAGAGCCATAATATCATAAAAGTAGTATTTTGAGTATTGTTAATACACAGTCAAAGCCTATGTGTTTCACTAAAATTATGTCTATGTCTATCATTAAAAACATGAACCCATGAAGCAGCTACTAAGACCATTGAACTACTGCTTTGGACACATATGGAATGCCTAGCAGTGTCATTGCTGAAAATAGACTGATGGTTTGATATTAACCATTATTCAAGCATTGACATGTTTTTTAAGACTTTGAAAATATTTTAACTATAATGTAAAATTTTGTTTCACATATAGAGATAGAGAAATAAGTGATCTTATCCAAATCTGTAGATGCTAAAAACAGATAATGGTGATATTATAAATAACCAAAGATAAAAATCAGGAGAAAGATGAAGGAGAGACAGAGAAAAGAAGAAAGTATCACAAATATCATCTATGAATATATAGAATTTCACTTTATTATGGTGATTTTTCCTTTAGGTTAATTCTGTCCCCTTCTGGAATCTCAATAATTATTGAGACACCAGAAAGTATAGAATCCTTACACATTAATTATCTATCTATTCTCCCAACATTATCCCTGATTTAATGAAACCTGTAAGTTTTATGGAAAACTTTTTATAAATAGTTGAAAATATTCCCATATTCTCTGCTCACCTTCCTAATTTTTTTTTTCAGTTATTCATCTTTAAAGCATTTGGGTGAAATAGGTAAATTATTACCCAGTAAGAATGTCCTCAGAATCTGCCATCTCTAATTATGTATACAATTCTCATTGATTGATTTGAAATTCAAAAATAGGATGGGGATTTAGATTTTTACCTAATTCTTTTTTTCTCATGACTATAATATGAATAGTAGGGTAAATATGAAAGTAATCCCTAGAATATGCAAGTTGTTTATTAAAATAACAAAAGAATCTATATTTTACACCAACTCTATGTAGAAGTCTTCTTTTAAAATAACCACTTAACATTGTGGGATTTCTAAGTATATTAGTGCTAGATCACAAATTTAATATATTTTTCTTATGATGTGTTTTATTTAAATACTATGTATTTAAATACTATGTATGCTAGCTGAACATTTGCACAGAAGAGATTAAACCGTTCTTTTTCAAGAGATTTCCAATAAACCCTAATGACCAAAGCAGCATCTGTAGCTAAAATTTTCAAGCAGTCCATGTGTGTTTGCTGTATGTGGTGTGAGAATTTAGCATATGTAGTGTTTGATGTTTTCGTCATAAGACTGAGGTATTAATTAAAGCAAATTCTTTACTTTAGGCAACAGAAGACATATTGCTATTATATATTTATAGTAACAAATCATGTTTTGGTAACATTCCTTCTGGAAATAAAACTTTTACTAAAGGAAGTGACCTTTACCTATCTTGTATTAAAATATAATATTCCAGTCTTCCATATGTATAACATAGTATCAAAATGTGCTGCAAATTTTAATATTTGCCAGCATCTCTCTGTACCCACATATAATTGCCTATAGACTAGATGAGCATAATTGTTTTCAACCAAAACTTAATTTTTTAAATGCTCATTAAATTTATGATCTCATCTAGAAGTGAATTTGAAATATGTTTAGTAGGACATATCTAGAGTTATATTAATGTAGATCGAGTCAGTGATTGCTCTGCCAACTGCTTTTCAAGGATTAGTAACTCTAGCACTTATTTCCAATCACCCATATTTGATATGATAGTACATCTTCAGTATGCCAAGTTTGACATCTGCTGCATTTCTCATTCACTGAAGAATTGTCCAATACTTGATTCACTTAAGAAAATGAATGAATTAGGTAAAGTCAGGTTAGTTACATCTCTCTTTGACTTATATGTAAGAGGGGAGAAACAGTGAAATATATAGTTTTAAGTGAATTGATATGCGACAAAGGATAACTATGGATTCATTTTAATTTGCATAACAGTTTCAGATATGTGTTAAAACAATATGACAGAAGTTCAATGTAAGAAAAAATATGTATAGAAGATAAGGTTGTTGTTTTTTTTTTTTGTTAGGAGATGAGTTTTTAAAAGAATCTTCACCTGAGTGACATATTTTTATATGTCATAAATAAAAATGATAAATATGTTTAAAAATGATAAATATGTGCTGCTATTTTCTCTTTTAATTATTATTTTGTACCAATGTAACTTTTTATACTTAATGTGAAATATAATCTGAAATTAATGTCAATGATTATAATATTATCTAATGATTTCTCAGTCAAATTAGCACTGCTATTCAAATTTGACACAAATAATTTTGTTATTTTCCTGGCCCCAATTTCATAACTGATTATACTGTGACACACAGAGGTGAGTTTAAGAGATTTCAGTGTTGGGGCGCCTGGGTGGCTCAGTGGGTTAGGCCGCTGCCTTCGGCTCGGGTCATGATCTCAGAGTCCTGGGATCGAGCCCCACGTCAGGCTTTCTGCTCAGCGGGGAGCCTGCTTCCTCCTCTCTCTCTGCCTGCCTCTCTGCCTGCTTGTGATCTCTCTGTCAAATAAATAAATAAAATCTTAAAAAAAAAAAAGATTTCAGTGTCTATTATAAATGCTTTTTACTTACTAAGTTGATAAATATTACACATACTTCAAAAATACTGCCAAAGTAAATTCTCTAAAGCACACATTGCTTTTTCATTTTTCCTTCTACATATTTAATCAAGGGTCTTAAGTTTATATCAGATTGAGATAGTTAGTCATTTGTATTTATCAACTACAAGTTTGTATCACACCAGAGAATATAATGACAGAGAAATGATTTGAATAATTAATTTCAAACCTTCCAAACTATATGACTCAACATCTGGCAAATTTACAAGAGAAAAACATTAGAATTTTTATAACATGTAGTCTCCATTCATTCACTGTAACTAATGTTTATGAGCTACAATATGGAAACGTGTTCTGGTTCTCTATTCCCCTGCCTTCACCATGGATAACATTACTGGAACAAAAGTTTTGTGTACCAATTAGTGAGTAAATAGATGTAGATGAATACATACATACCCAGCATAGCAACATTTTAATAATTTATACAGCTGTCAAAAGTTTTCTGCATCCTGTTTAAGCAAACTGAGTTTTGAAATTAACTTGAACTACAAATGATAAACTTAAGATAAATTTTGATATTAAAACACGGGTGCAAAAGTAGTGAATACATCATGCTGAAAAGGGGAGGTGATTGTTCAACTTTTCTTTTTTGTAACTAAATTGTAAATATTCATTGCTTATTTGAAAAATTATATATCGCACAAAGCAAAAAAAAAAAAGCCCCACAAAGTGTAATTTTTGTTAAATCTTCTTCTATGAATTTTTATGTGTACTCATGTCTGGAATACTCACAAAATAAGGACAACATTAAAAAATGTCAGAATTATTAAATAAATATGCACTATCTTTAAAATGATACAATTCATTACTAGAAACTTTGCCAAAAATTAGAATGTAGGAAGCCATTTTATTCTGAACTTGTATAATTAATATATTGTCTAAGTCTTTACTCTTTTATCTGTAGATGAGCTACCTTCACTGATACTGGAAAGATGTACTCTTAGAAATACGTTTCTGCTGATGAATGGTAGATAAAACTAATGAAAAACTATTCATCTCATAGTACTGTGAGCTACAAGCTCTCTTCTCTCCCTGAACATTGGTGGGGGATCAACAGCAGAGCTACTCTGATGCCCAACCAGTCATGCAACATTGAGAGCTGAAGGGATCAATAAAATAAAACAAACAGTTGTGTTTGCTTATTAAAAACCAGCTCAACAACAACATGAAGATTATGCTTTGTAATTATTCGTACTCTTCAGTACTTACAACTATCAAAATCTCTTCTTCTTTCCCTTAGCACTATTTATCTCTCTTAACATTTAAGGGAAAGCCCCCTTAGCACTACTTACTTCTCTTAACAACATTTAAGGGAAGTATCATGACATCTGGCCAGAGGTTTTCATCACTTGTCAAATGTTTTAACCATATTTTAAGTTGCATTTCCCCACCAAAAATCTGTTTCTGGAAAGCCATCTCTATAAATTTGTAAATATTCAATCCAGAAAGAAGAAATAGACTCAGTACCAAATTTGTGTCTTGTGTTCATAAATGTACTTCAAACCTTTTGTGTTTTTTTTTAACAGTGAGATTCACATTATATCAAAGTAGTAAAATATTCTTGAATAAATGAAATCTTGTTTCTAAATTAGATCAGTCCAATGGGTGGGATTTTATTACAGGTCTCTATTTTTTAAATATATTTTTAATATAGTACTTATGAACATGCTTGGATTAGACTAAAATTTAAAATATCATTCTAAAATATCATGTAGTAGTTCCTGTAGTTTTATGCAACATTTTGTCTATAAAGATTATAATTGCTTGTCAGATGTTATGGTCTTGTGATTCAGTGGTTAAAGATCGATGTTGTTTGAAGAAAGGCTAAATGGATGGTAACATTTATTTACACACAGATACATAAGTAGATAGTAAATAAAGATGCATGTTTACCTTAGACTTTAGAGTAAGATACATTTTACTACTATTGATATCATAAAATCATGAACTGTAGTTTCTTAGGAAAACATATTGTAGTGGTCATGATTTATTCGTGTCTTCTTCTAAAGAACCATATTATGATTGTACATGTTGACCAAATTAAAAAATCTACATATGTAAATTTGAATAAAAATAATTTCATTATATAAACATGGGATTATTCAAAATACATTTCTCCTTTTGTATTCATCAAGTAGGATTTTATTTTCATATTGAACAAAGAGAGAACTCAATTATATGAGCACCATTTGTACTATTTTTAGAGCATTGTGAAACAATTGCTGTTAAGTTGGTGTTTTCCTCAATGTCTCATTCTATATCATTACTGCATTTAAGAAACAATGAAACACTTTTTACTATACAAAACTGTTCATGCAAAAGTTAAAGTCAAGTATGTGTATGATCAGTAACAAAAACTATCAAGGAGAACAAAGTGAAATTTCTATGTCCGTTTAAATATAAAATGTGTGTAATATGAAAAATATCTTAAGTGCCGTGTTCCTTTTAAATACTTCAGAATTCTTAATATTGTATCTGTTTGCATATGTAGTTTTTTTTGTTTCTGTTCTAAAAATTACATATATTAAAAACCATGTCCACTTTGTGAAAAAGGCATATCTATAAAATACAAAGAGCCACATGCAGCTTTTCTTCTGCAATTCCTTGTGCTTCTTTTAAATCCTCTTTTTAAACTCAGTGGAATCTCATTTTAATATTAATTGTAACATTTTGCACTAAGATAGTGCTTCTACTCTGAAGAAAGCCAAAGCACTTAGCAGTGAAAAATCAGCCATGAGCCAGGACAAATATGTGAGGAAGGACTCTATAAATGAAAAGCCAATTTAAACTAGGAAATGATTTGAATTCATACCCCTTTCCATCAGGCAACAGGAAAAGAACCAATTTCTCAACAACCCCAAGGGTTTGCAGCTGAAGAGAAAAGTAAATTCCACTGCTGGGGACCTTGCGGTTCAAAAGACATATGGGAAGGTAGGAAGAACAAGAATTATGCGCTAGACCTGTCTATGTGAAGCTGATAAAATTGGATTATAGCAAGCTAGGCATGGCCCGATTCATTCCAGGGAGCAAAACTTAGTAAGTGATACATTCCTGGGGACTGCATTCTGCTCAAGAAGCCCAGGAGTACAGCAGAAAACACATATACACACAGAACCCCCGCCACAAACACACACTATATTGTCCTTTTCTATTCTGTGTATAAATGGTAGTTATGGACACACTTCTTTGTGTCAGAAAGAACTTTGTTTAAATCCTTATTCAGTTCATTGCCAGCTTAAAGGCTCAAAGCCTTTATGCTTTCATGTGAAAAGGGAAGACAAGGACACATTTCTTTACAGACTGTGAAATTATAACAGTCTGTATAATTATATATTATAGTTATATAATTATAAACATTAAACATAAAACATAAACATAAAAAATATAGAATTATATAATTATAAACAGTAAGTTAATGTTTAATCATTAGAAGTATTCAGTGAATGATAAATATTATTAGTATACTAATGCAGATGTGGCTTTCAAATGACAAAAATAATATAATTTAGTAACAAGATTGATGTCCACTATTCAAGGGAAACAATGTCTCTAGTTTTGTTAGAAAATAAAGAT
This sequence comes from Enhydra lutris kenyoni, assembly GCF_002288905.1. NCBI lineage: Eukaryota > Metazoa > Chordata > Mammalia > Carnivora > Mustelidae > Enhydra > Enhydra lutris. The sequence goes on from NW_019154241.1 coordinate 187,938, forward strand.
TATTTTAAATAGTACCATGATCTTTTCTCTGTTATCATTTGTTTTTGTAAATTCATTACTTGGGATTTTTAAGTTGCCTTTATAAAAATCAAAACTCAGAGCTCCTTTTATTCCATGAAGTTCTTTTTTCCTGATAATTTTAAACACAAATTTTATTTTATATTAAATATAAACATTATTATATGCTATCACTTATTTTAAAGATAGCTTAAATTGTACATTCTTGTGTGATATCCTCAATAAAATAAGTACTCTCAACTTTTCCAAGAAATATTTAATACCAAAATACATTACCAATAGTAGGGAAAAATATACATATGTTAAGTCTGTGAATTAAGAATGGCTTGACACTAAGAGAAGTAGGATTTTGTTTGCTACTCTAAGTAAAATTTATTTAAAATAAATCACTCTAAATCTCTCACATATATCCTTAAGAACAGAATTATCCTTCCTTTCTTGATGTTTCTTTCTATCTGCAATAGAGTCTGAAAATCATTTTACCTTCCCATTATCCATTTTACGTTCTGTGATTTCTCCCTGCAACAATTCATCAGACTGCCTTGATTAATCTGATGATTTTATGTAACAATTGCATAAAACCTATGATAACTATGCTTGGACTTTACCTGTATTATCCAGTATTTGCCTGTTCACTCTGGAAGAAAAACTTGTTCTCTATGTATTTCATCATCTCATTTTTGTCTTATTTCCAACATATCTTACTCCTTCACGTATCCCCGTATTTACACACCATTTAGTCACTTTTAAATAACTAAGCATCATTTGCATTCAATATGAGACTCGTGATATTTATGGGAGCTGTTATTTTGGATCACAAAGTATGAACCATCTTCATGACAGCAGTCAATGCCAAATCTGACTTTACTTGGAAGCAGTATTAGTCCTTTGTTTCTCCTTATTTCAAAACACTAATTTCCAAAACAACAACAGTACCACAAAACGTTTTAGTAGTTACAGCAGTTATACTGACTTCCATACAAGCAGAAAGTTACATCTGACTTGTTAGATCTCAGTTTACTAACCAGCTCTTTCCCTCTGTGACTCTTAATCTTCTCAATTTCTGATGGTAAATCCATATTCACCAACTAAAGTGGTAGAGGAGCAAGTATAAAAAGTCTTGACTGGCACTCACATTTCTGACACATAGTAGCATGTAACCTGAAGAAATGTGAAGACCACGGTACACAAACACACGTTAGAATGAACCCCTGGATCTCTGAGGTGAGTGCAGCTAACTTATATAAACATATCTAGCAAAATGACTGTTGTCTCAAGATTAGCATACATTAAGGGACGTCTGGTGGATCAGTCAGTTAAGTGATGGACTCTTAATTTCGGCTCAGGTCATTATCTCAGGGTCATGGGATTGAGCTCCAAGTTGGTCTCGCTTCTCCGTGGGGAGTCTGCTTCTCCCTCTGCCCCTCCCCCTGCCTGTGCTCCTCTCTCTCTCAGATAAATAAAATCCCACATTGGTTCTCCATCCTCAACAGGGGATCTGCTTGAGATTCTCTCTTTCCCTCCCTCTGCCCTCTCCCCAACTCTCTCTCTTTCTCAAGTGGATAAATAAATATTTTTTTCAAAAAGGATTAGAAAACTTTAATGAAAAGTTTGCCATTTTTTCCTTGAGGTTTTACCTGGACAGCCATTACAGCTAAGTTCTTCATCTTCTGTGCTTTAGCCATGGGTTTCCAATGATTCACCAGATGATAGTAGTTAACATTAGATGGAAGATTATTCGACATTAGATGATTTTTATTTAAAAAATATTTTATTTATTTAAAGAGATAGAGCAAGGAGGAGGAGGGGAGGGGAAGTGGGAGAGGGAGAGAGAATCTCAAGCAGACTCCTTGCTGAGTGTGAAGTCTGATGACCTCATGACCTGAGCAGAAATCAAGAGTCAGATGCTTAAGTGACTGACCCATGCACCACGTAATTTTTTTCAGAGGTGTTCATGTTAGTTATATAACAAAATGTAGTGTGTGAAACTAATCTGTTTATCAAGGAAAATTCTAACTCAGCTTAAAATCAAGACTCCTATTTCCTGAAATATTTATAATCATAAAATACAATTTTATACGTAAAAGAAATTTCATAATATATTTAATGGTACAGATTAGAAAAAGATTAAATGAACACAACTGCCTTAAATTTCAGAATGTTTAAGGACAATATTTCACCAATACCAATTGGGTCCCAATTATATACTAGACTCTACTCAGTAAAAAGTGTCATAAGATCACTTTCGTGACATATATATATTTAAATGGCTATGCAGGTAAGGGGACTTTTTTTTTTTTAAAGATTTTATTTATTTCTTCGACAGAGACAGATCAGAAGTAGGCAGAGAGGAAGGCAGAGAGAGGAGGAAGCAGGCTCCCTGCTGAGCAGAGAGCCCGATGTGGGACTCGATCCCAAGACCCTGAGATCATGACCTGAGCTGAAGGCAGAGGCTTTAACCCACTGAGCCACCCAGGCCCCCCGGTAAGGGGACTTTTATTTAGAGGAATAGAAGTACTTGAAATAAACATTCAAACCTATTTTATACCTCCGTTTCCACTTTAGCAGTCATGTAAGATCTATTTAAATTGATACTTTCAAGAGACTTCTAGTTGTTACTATCTAGCAAGGTTATCAAAGAAGATAAGATCCACCTATTTGTTCATTTACTCCTTCACTTATTTATTTATTTAGGTTTGAGGATATTTGAGGTTATAATAATTCACTTATCTATACAACATCAAAGTGGAGGAGTTCCTAGTATTAATGTTTGTTATTAAGCTTTTCAGCTGTCTGGTAACTCAAGTGGTCTGTAGTTCAATACACTCTAATGCCAGATGGAATATCAGAAAATGTGTATGAGGCTTTAATTATCTGAAAACCCAAAATGAACCACTACTCATGATACCTGGGGATTTTAATGAAGAGCATACATATGTTCTTCTTGCTAATTGAAGATGAGCTTCATTTTAATGGATTTAATCTCCTGAGAATTTAAAACATAGAAAAGAATTGAAAAGAATTTAAAAAACCCAAAGTAAACTTTGCTAAAACTAGAAAATTGTTGAGAGTTTATATTTTTATGGCAAATGATTGTGTTGAATATGTAAAACATCTATGATAGAGGTTCAGGAAAGTAAGGTATTTGTTTTGTCACAGTTCTCAAATGAGTGAGACTCAAGCAAAATAGTAGCAATATATTTGAATAAGGTATTAGATCTACAGATTTAAAGTTGAGTATTAAACAGGTATTTTTAAAAAATGGGCTGTGAATAGTGCATTAATAATAGCTAGGTATTTGGAGGTAAAAAACTCTAAGGTATAGTTTCAAATAATTGAAAATTATTTTGTAAGTAGCCCTTAAAGTAATCATAACAACTTTAAAATAAGGAAAAAATGAGTGCTATTTGAAAAGTAAAAACAATACATCAAATTTGATAGGGAAAAATAATTTAAATGCACTTGAAATTCATAAATATGTGTAGTACTTCCAAAAATTATCATTGGGAGATATTAAAAGTTAACTTGAAATCACGTGATTCATTCAATGATGGGTCTATGTACACGTTGCCAGATGACCACCATATCAGTGGCTAATCCAGTCATTGCCTTGGGGACAGTAATGGAGAGAATGGTATGAGAATAACTGGAAATGTAAATACGAGTAATCCTGGAAAAGAAGGTGAGGCAGGGCAGAAGAGACTTTGTCAGAGGAAAAAGAAGTTAAAATCACATAAAAAGAAGTTTATGGTTCAAACATGCAGGATGGTATCGAATAGCCAGAGAGACTCAAATGAATATGAAAAGAAGTAGGGGGTGGGTATTACATAATTTTCCCTGGCACCACCCAAAGTAGACAGTGCAGTGCAAAGTAGACAGTGCAACCACCTGACAGGTATGTTGTTTATCTTGTACTAAATAACAATGTCATGACATTTTGATGTCATCATGCATTTACTTGAAGTCACTTTTAATATTCTGATTGCCTATTCACCAACAGCTAACTATGACCATCACCGATATGCTGACTGTGCTGGATACTTCTTTTTATTGCAAACTGATTTGTTCTTTTGTAAATTTATAAATTGTTCTCTCTAGATAACACAAGTGCACCCTCTGAATCTGCTCAACTCTGGGCCCCAGTGATATCAATTTTCTTACCTGAAGTTTTGGATTGAGAAAATGGCCATAGTTGGAAATGGTTTTACCAAGACAATGCTGCCTCAGGAGTCCATATGTGAGTGCCCATATGGCCTCGACCAGGGGAGAGGCTGAATAACAATCAAGTTACTATCTTTGCTCTGGAAGAATGTCATTCCCATCAAGACATTTTGTTTTGAGCCTACTTGTTCCAAAGCATTTCTACTTTTAATACACCAAAGTGTATCATTCACTCAAATTTCAATTTTGCTGATGAAAATATGAGAAACCTCCTGTGGTTTAGAACTATCTGCATGTTAGAACTAAATTAGTGCTTTCTAGAAATAAAAAGAGATAATTCATTGATTTTAATATAATTCTAGAACACAGAGCATGTTTTTCAAGTGATGGCACACTTTACTCTTAGGCAATAGTTTAGAGGACCTCTGTTCAAGTCACTGAATACTGCATTATATCTCTAAGGTTTTCATTTACTCATGGTGGCATACAGTGATCAGGTGGGAGGGACCCAAGACCTGGCATGAGTCACCAAAAAAGAAAAGAAAATTTCACCTGGCAAGTGAGACATAGTATTTATATGGCATAATAAATAAGAAGCCATGGGACCCCCAAACTGGAAAGGATTATGTCAACAGATATGAGGATAAGGAAGCAGAAATACCAGATATTGTAGAGCCAACAGTAGTTAACTCTGCTTAAACTCAAGAGAAATAACAGAAAATGTCAGTTAAAACTTTTTCATATTTTTTGTTATGTGATAATGAGGCTGGGAGTTCACCAACTCCATGTCCCAAGCCTCCTTGCTGACTGTTTGACAGTTTGGTTCTACTAATAGATAGCACTGGTGGGAGAACAGAGAGCAGGAGAAAGGGAGAAGAAGGTTCCAGACTGAGTCTGAGCCCCAGGCAGGCCCCTCAATGGTAAATAATTGTTCATGTCCTAGTGGGTACCCTTACTGCTTCTAGCATCAGCCTTGTAGGAAAACCTCTTGAGGAATCACAGTCTCTGAAATCACTTTTCTTTTGTCTCCTACCAGTCTTAAGGGCAATAATTGCTTCCTATAATTATTATACACTGGATAACATTATAGTTCACTTTTTTTTTTTTTTTTTGGTCATTTAACCTTCTTCTTTTTTTTTTTTTTAAGATTTTATTTATTTATTTGACAGACAGAGATTACAAGTAGGCAGAGAGGCAGGCAGAGAGAGGAGGAAGCAGGCTCCCTGCTGAGCAGAGAGCCCGATGTGGGGCTCGATCCCAGAACCCTGGGATCATGACCTGAGCTGAAGGCAGAGGCTTTAACCCACTGAGCCACCCAGGCGCCCCTGTCATTTAACCTTCTAACACTAGTGTGGTCTTTGATAGAAATATCTTTTAAAGTTTCTATTTTTTAATTAATTTATTTTTTTATTTTGTTATGTTAGACACTTATACAGTACAGCATTAGTTTTTGATGTAGTGTTCCACGATTCATTGTTTGCATGTAATACCCAGTGCTCCATGCAATATGTGCCCTCTATATTACCCACCACCAGGCTCATCCATCCCCCACTTCCTTCCTTCTAAAACCCTCACTTTGTTTCCTGGAGTCCACAGTTTCTCAGGTTCATCTCTCCCTCTGATTCTCCCCCTTTCTTTGTTCTTTTTCTCTTAATGTCATATGTTTCACAAATAAGTGAAACCATATGATAATTGGCTTTCTCTGCTTGATTTATTTCACTTAGCATAATCTTCTCCAGTCCCATCCATGTTGATACAAAAGTTCGGTATTCATCCTTTCTGATTACTGAGTAATATTCTACTGTGTACCACATCTTCTGTATTCATTTGTCTGTTAAAGAGTATCTTGGCTCTTTCCACAATTTGGCTATTGTGGACATTGCTGCTATGAACATTGGGGTGCATATGGCCCTTCTTTTTCACTGCATCTGTATCCTTGGTGTTAATACTCAGTAGTGCAACGCTGGGTCATAAGGTAGCTCTATTTTTAATTTTTTGAGGAACCTCCACACTGTTTTCCAAAGTGGCCACACCAACTTGCATTCCCACCAACAGTGTAAGAGGGTTCCCCTTCCTCCACAACCTCTCCAACACTTGTTTCTTGCGTTGTTAAGCTATATACAGAAGAATGAAACTCTACCATCCCCTTACACTATACACAAAGGTAAGCTCAAAATGGATGAAAGACCTCAGTGTGAGACAGGAATCCATCAAAAACCTAGAGAAGAACATAGTCAGTAACCTCTTTAACATCAACCACAGCAACTTCTTTCAATACATGTCTCCAAAGGCAGGGGAACCAAAAGTAAAAAGGAACATTTGGGACTTCATCAAGATTAAAAGCTTCTGAACAGCAGAGGGAACAGTCAACAAAACAAAGAGGCAACCCAGAGGATGGGAGAAGATATTTGCAAATGACACTACAGACAAAGGACTGATACCCAAGATCTATAAAGGACTCCTCAAACTCAACACCCAAAAAAGCAAATAATCAAGTCAAAAAATGTGCAGAAGACATGAACAGACACTTCTCCAAAGAAGACATACAAATGACTAACAGACACATGAAAAAATGTTCATCATCTCTAGCCATCAGGGAGATTCAAATCAAAACCACATTGAGATACCAGTTTCTATTTTCTTAAGAGATCCTTTTTTTTTTTAAAGATTTTATTTATTTATTTGACACAGAGAGAGAGAGAGAGAGAGATCACAAGT